>NC_080024.1:154449805-154584805 GCF_030020395.1 Manis pentadactyla | reverse complement strand
TTTTTACATATTCTATTTCATCAATAAGCACCTTAAGAGGGGGGAGGATTTATCTTTCATAACTATATTAAGTAGTACATAATTTACCACCATTTACCAAGATTTAAAATGCTGAGCAGCTATTCAGCATTATATGCAATGTTACTGAAAGATCACCCATGAAAGAGCATAGCTAAAGCAAAAAACTATGAAATTATAGTTCTCTTATAAGAAAAGAAAGATGCAAGGAAATTACCAAATGTGTAGATACAGACCATTTTTTAATTGCCAGAATTTTGAAAACTAGATGACCCAGGGCAAGTCTCTCTGAAACTATTTTCACATCTATGAAGTGTAAAGGTTCCTATTTAAAATCCAAAATTCTCTATTATTCTGCAACAAGCTACCTGTTGTGAGGGCAAATTAAATATAGTAAGCCACTGACATTTGCAAGGCATATGAACTGAGACCTTTAGAAAGCCCTATAGAATATACCTTCCCTCATAAAAGGTGGTTAAGTATTTTTTTAATTAAATGACCCCCTTAGAATCTAAATGATTCTATAAATATACTCTAAAGTCTTTAATAAAGCTAAGAATTCTTCCAGTAAGGGAAAAGAAAATGAACTCCATACTCTATTTCAGATCAGCGCGAGTGTAGTGCCACTGCCCCAAATCCCCAAAGCCACAACAATGGCCCACGGCAGAGCCCGCTAGAAGGCATGATGAAGGCGAGGACGCAGCTCCCTGCGCAGCAAGAGGAGCCAGGCTGGCACAGGCCAGCAACGTCCTCTGAACATTCCAGTGGAGCCTCCACATCAAAGTCAACAGAAAAGGCAGATGGAGCTGGTGGTGGAAACTTTAGGCCAGGAACTCTAAGGGAGAGCACAGTCACTTAAAATGGGGCATTCGGGAAGAAAGCTTTATCCCACCGGAAGTCCCAACTGTCACCTCTGGAGCTGAGTGCCTCCGTTCCCTAGGGCGGAGCTCACCCAGATGCCCGTCTCAGACCCTGTGGGAGCCCGACCGGGACTCCCAGCATAAGGGCCGGCCCCCAGCTGCCGAAAGGCTGGCAGGAGCGTCTTCCCCAGAGACACGTCTACCTGGGAAGGACGACCTGAGGCATGTGTTGGCTTCAGAACCTTCTTCTCCAAGAACCTGCTCACTCAAGAAAATTCTTCTTTACCACACAGTCAGCTGAGGTCCTCCATGGCCAACATCACACCGTGCAAGGAAGAACACCTCCCACGGTTTCCAGAGCAAACTTTTCTCATAAGAAAAGTGAGTTAAATAGCCACGAGTTAACAGTTCACCACTGTTTTTCAGATAAAATTTTAAAGACATGATTTTCTAACAAATGGTAATTTTGTTGAAAGTCCAACATTTTCCATTCATAACATTACCAATTAAGAAAGCCATCCCTTCAGCAGTCAATAAAGTTTTCTCCTTCACTTTTCGTACTAAAGGAATAAATAGAAGTTATAAAAATCTTTTCTTTCTTCACACCAAGTAGATGACGTGGGTCATCTGAATATAGGAATTCAGTCTTACTTCATAGACCTCAAGGCACAAAACAGGGCCATAGTAAACTTCGGTATCGTTGACAACTATTGGTAATCTATGGTTACCCCATGCTATTTTATTCATTCATAATATAATGAACGTCTGTGAATTTACCACCAAACCTGACACCCAGAGCATTACATCCCAGATTTTAATTGATCACAACCTTGTATTTCTAGCTAAGAATGATGATATTCTTAAGAGTTTTTATTCTTTATTTTCATTATCAGCTCCAACAGTTGGACCCATCTGATTGAACTGTTTTGGATAGAAGCACTTCCAAGGCACTGGAGGCTCATGGGAAGCAGAGCACAGTAAATAAAACTGGACTGAGATTTGAAGGCTGGGTTCTACCACCAGCTGAGTTAAGAGTTCTGCCGCAGTGGCCACTGAGCACGTCTGATTTAAACAGGAATTTCCACAGAAATTTAAATTATGTCTCATCACTCAGGCATCAACAGTATTAAAACTGTTAAACCTGCAAACTTCTTTTACTGTGTAGGTAAAGAACTCTATGTACAGAGACTTCCTTATTCTGAGGAGGAGCCCACAGCCCCTCTGGGTGCAGAGACACCGCCTCCCAACCGCATGGTCTTTAGGACCTTCTTCCAGCCTCCTACGCAGCAGCTCAGCTTTTGTTATTTTTACAGGGTTGTACTATATGTAAGGTTTTTTTCTTCTGTTTACACAAGAGAAAATTTAAAAATACATTGAAATCCCAATAATGACACAATGTTTTCATAGTCCTTAGAATTTATATTTTATAAGTATAAATTTTTGTGAAAACATTTTGGCCCTTTCTAAGTATACATCTTTAATCTTGTATCACTCCTATATATTCATAAAAAGAAAAATATAAGGGAAACAAATTGGATAAGTATAACTGAAATTTCTCACATTCAGAGTAGTACTTCTCTGAATTATTATTATTATTTTTACATATCAAACTTTTTTGGATCCTGATTCAAAGAGATCATAATAAAACAATTCAAGAGGCAACAAACAACAAAAAAAATTTCACTGAAATACTGAAATATATTCATAAACTTCTATTACTATGAGTACTAATAACAAAAACAACCAAAATAATAAGCATTGGACTGATTACTTTGCTAAAATTTCTCATCTTTAAAATCTATCACATAAACAATGTAATTTATTAAATCAAATAAATTTTAAAGGACTTGATACCTAGCAATAAGTCTGCCAATTTCTAGCTGCCAAAAATATGGCATACCCATATTACCTAATTACAAATATAAAATGAAAAAAAGACATTCTGAACACTACATGGCACTGTGAGAACAAAAGGGGAAATTACCATCTCGTAATTAACTTCAGACAAAATTTGGGTTTAATTTAAAGAAAAACTTTCATATATAACATCCTGCTGAATCTGCCATTTCCATAATCCTTTGCTCCACCAGATTAGCATGAAAAAGGAGGCACAGACATTATTTAGATATTAGCAATCAAAAACTGCATTAGCATGTTTTTATCTAAAAACAAGCACTTTCTAAATTATGAAATACTGTACATATAAATAATGAGTTTTTATAATTGCATAACTAAATTCATGCTCACATCCCGATAACCCTGAGAACTGAGGAGAACAGGGGCCGTTCTCAGCATCAGATAAGAAGGTGAGAAGTCCACAATGAGTCAGAGAAGGGCGCTAAGAGTGCTCAGGGTGTTGACCGAGAACAGGGCCACACGTAGTCACATTAAACTACACTAGTTTGCGATACCTTTGTCATAGTTTAACTATAAATCATGTACAAGACCTGCCAAGAGAAAGTCCACCTTAAGAAAAGAAAACTTCAATGGAGATTTTAATCTTAAATCCATCAATATTTGCTGAATGTCAGTCATACTCTGAAAAGCTGAGAAGGAAAGTCACCAACCACACCTTCAAGAAATTACCTAGTGTGGAACAGGGCACAGAGCTTTGTGAAAAGGAAAACAAAACAGTGTGCTAAGTAACACACTGGCCTTCCTAATAGTAAGAAGTATTATACAGAATAGAAATCCAGGGAAGGATTTACATGAGAAAAAATTGGGGTTTGAGAAGAAAATACACACTGACCCTGGCCTCGAAGGCTCAGAGAACGGCCTCCAGCAGGACACTGAGCGGAGGCACCGAGCGGAGCGCGCTGAGATGGCTCCTCACGTCACCGTGGCCCGGCTTCTACGGCACGCTGACTGGGCAACACTAAGCCTAGGAAATCACTATCTATAAAACAAGAAAGAACTGGACTATATTAAAACTCTATGGAAATGATTATCTGTTTGAAAGCAGGTCTCTGTATTGACATTATCTGCTAGAAACAATTCTAAATAGAATTAGTTTGATTCATATGAAATTACCAATATTTAATAGTTTTAACCTAAGTGTTGGTTTCATAAGCTTCAACCTCAGGAGGTGCTAACATCTTAGTAAGAGCCAATCGGCATCATGATTCTTTTGAAATGAAATTAAGAATTAGCTGAAATAAGACAGTCATTTCACAGGACATTAGAACTACTCCAAGACTGACACGTCCCATGGGAACATCACTGTCTGCTTGTTTTCTCCCGGGAGTGCTCAGGGTGACAGGACCATAGCAAGAATCGAGAGGCCCTTTGTTAAGCTTCTGACTGATTATATAGGTGACCCTAGAACCAAGAAATGGGGGCTTAATATCTTAGGAACAACCTTTTAATTTTCCCTATGAGAGCTCTGTAGCATAATGAAATGCAAACGTTTTGTTACTCATCTGTTAAAGTGGATGATCAAATTGCTTTGATCAACCTTTACAAAAATCACTTCAGAAAGATTGTGAATTTCCTGAAAATTCCTTAAGAAAAATTTTAATCTTGGACTTTTATAAGAACTACCAAGACATCATGAATATAAAGAACCTCTAACAAAAAGTCAGTACTGTTTAATGAAACTGTATAAAAGTTGGTAATTAAGCCTAATTGAAGGCTGCAGTGAACATATAGGCCTTTGTTCTTTTTAATTCTGGCACTGACTGGGAATTAAAGATAAGAGCTTAAGGCATATTTTAGTCAGAGTCCAGATGTATAAGCCCAAGTGTTCTAAAAGTAATTTAAGTGAAATAAAAGAAGAGAATAGTCAGAAATATTCTAGATGCCTGCCAGGGGAAAACACCTATATTCAGATCATTTAATATACTGGATCAATTATATTTGGGATTACTTAATTCATTGACTTAAAAAAAAAGTTAAAGCAGCAGATATTCTTAATATCCAAGATCTGACTGAATTACTAAAGAGCAGCAGCAAAAAAAATCTCTTAAATATTAATTTGTCATATTAAACAATTTATTATGAGATGCAAAAGCAACTGGAACTTCATACTAAAAAAAGATATTCACTCTCTTCACAGAATTCAATTTTTTCTTATTTCTATATAAAAATGAAAGAGGAGGCAACAGAATAAAAAAAGATGTCATTTAATAAAGACTATCAGTACTAAGCCATATATCTCTAGTCTAATAACTCCTTCGAACTAGGACTAGATAGCATAATTATAATGTATACAGTATTATTATAGCCTTTGGGGTTTCTTTTTTGGGGGACTAAAGTGGTAGGATAAAGGAATTTCTAACTACATTTACTTATTTACTTATTCCCTTCTATTCACCAATGTTCCATAGGAATATGATGAAGGAAATGATCAATGAGAGATGGACTGACACAGAAGACGGGGCCCCAGCAGAGACTGGCAGTGAGTAAAGGAGCTGGCCTGGCGACCAGGAGAGATGGGAGGCAGTGTGAGAGTGTCGGGGGGCAGTGGGGGTCAAAGGCACAGAGAAGGCAGGGGGAGGCTATGCGGCAGGGTGAGTGTGTGTGTGTGTGTGTGTGTGTGTGTGTGTGTGTCTGACAAGGTAAACCACATGAACAGGCTCACCTGCAAGCTGGGCCATGAGGAGGGTTGGGAGGCGGAGTCGGGAGCTGCCTGCAGGGAGAGAGAGACGGGCTCCCAGAGCTGTAACCATGCTGGTCCCCACGCCCGTGGTCTCTTTGGGGTGTCTGAACTCCACACTGTTAGGGGTACAATCCCTAAAGAGTTCTGAACTTGCTGGCTTCCTCTTGTGTACAGAGTAAAGGGTACCCAGCAGAGCAATGAAGGTTCTTTTAAGCCTGATTCCAACCCAGTTTCCCAGGCTCATACAATTCCCATAATCTCCCAGATGAAATCCTCCCACTGGTGCCCATTTCCTAAACTCTGCCGAGTCTGGGCCTTAGCTCTTCATCTTATACACTCTCCCCTAACCCTAGGCCTAAGGCCGCTCCAGGCACAGTACACAAAGGACACCCCAGTTTGCAAACATCCCACAGAGGGCCTGACTGTGCTCTCTCCTGGGAAGGCTTGGCCTTTCCTGACTCATCACCCTAAAGAAACACCTCTCCCTGAAGGCCCTCTCTGCAGGGGCACCCACTGAACTTTCATCACAGCCTTGCAACTAACAAAATTATTTTTCCTTTACATGCACATTGCCTCTCTATCCTTACCCTCAGCCCATCAATCCCAAATCCAAGGTGCAAGAGAACAGAAGTTGTATCAACATCAAATGCTACACGCCATCTCAATTTTGCAACACAGAAGTAATTGTAATAGATGTAGTAAATGTCTATTGGAAGAATAAATCCAAGAATAAATGAGATGCCTTTACTAGCATCCCCCATAATACCCCTTAAGCAAGATTAGTTGTTCCCTCTACTAAACTTTCTTTTGTATCATTAAGTACTTTACTTTTCACATATTATGGATAGTTGTGTAACAACCAATATCTTCCGAAGAACAAGAATCATATAATATTCATGTTTATTTAAATCCCCATGAACAAAATACACAAAGATGAATGCTCAATAAAATGCTGGCTTAAAATTAAGAGTGAATCTTAGAAAGAATAGAAAACAATCTGATAATTTCTGTAACATATAGATACTACAGACACTTAAAATTCCTCTGCCACTAGCAGGAGGAGAATTTCCTTTAAAGTAGCAAATACGGCATTTTATCAAGAAAACTATAAAGTACTAAGTGCAGCCATCATTTCTGACAGAGCCAGAGGGTACATACCCTGGTATAAACGGCAAGCAGCCCCCCAATCTTTTGCTGGGAAGTACATACTAACTCTGTGTGCTTAGCAGACTTCAGGAGCAAGCATTCTTCAAAATAATAGAGAATCTTGAGAAATAAAATGCACCATTGAAGCAGTTCAAGGAAGTGCATCACATTTTCATCCAACGTGACAAGGACAATTAATAAAACGGTCTCATAATAAGGGAGCACATGGCTTGACACATTGTCCTAAAAACCAAATGGCTGAAGACATATGCACTCCCAGGAAAATACTCAGCCTAATTATTAAAAACTCCCAATGCAAAACTTGCCTTGAATTATCTGAGCTCTTTATTTATGTGAGGTGGTTAAAATACATCACTCACATAAAATGGGAATTTCCCGCAAGTGAAAAAAGATGCAACTAGAAATAACATAGTAAATAAAACGCATTCCATGAAGCCCACTCTGCTTTCTAAAGAAAGGTTACAATTCTGGTACCGAGCTTCCCAGAAGTAAACATGAAGTGGAAAACTCAATTAGTACCTCATTTGATGGCACTTATGGCCGAAATGATATGTTGTTTCAGACAGGCCAGCTTCTTCCAGAACACAGCCAGGAGGGAAACTGCCCCCCTGAATCCCACAAGGCAGATGCGACATGTTCTCATAAGCAGCATCCTGAGCACCATCTTTACAGTGAAGATATGTTTTATAAGGTTCCTTCTTAAAACATTCTTAAGTGTAATTCATTAGCATAAAGACTAAGTACAAAATCAGTAAAGTCAATTTTATTGAAGAAGGAAGACAAAAATAATGTGGCAAAGGAAAGGTGCTCCCTAATGATGGGACTGAGAACTAAGCCTGCAAGCATGTGAGGAAATGACAGGCAGAGCAAAGACCCAGGACAGCAAGGAGATTATGTGACAAACACATAGGATCCAGACAGTCCACGGAGTTCCTAAACATGCCACTGAAGCAGGAGTGGGGCTGTCGCTGCTTCTTGGACACCCAAGGCTGAGGAACCCGAGAAGTTCTGAGCTTGCAAAGGTTTTCTTTCTCCTCAGAGATATGACCCATGAAAGCTATCTGTAACTAGGTCCAAACACCTCCCCCAGAAGTAAGTTGGAAATGTCAACAAAGCAACAAGGAGCTGAGGTCCCAACAAACTACACCATCAGTATTTACTTCTGTTAACTTTTACCAGGAAAATTTATAAAGTAAGAGTTCAAAGAGTCCATTTCAGCAAGAAAGCATTTATCATAAAGTCACCACAGAACATCTAAATTATCCACTTTCTTTAGAAATTCTTCCCAGATGTTGACAAGATAACTTTGGTGGGAAATATATACCCACCTTTTATACCTTAATAAATTGTCAATTTAAGTCAGCAAAATATAGAAGGAAGTTTTCTAATAGTAATAATCTTGGCTTTAGACGAATTCATGTGACTTCTATCCATCTTTCCCTATAGAAGTAATTAATTAGAAGGGCTCTCTGTCTATTCAATCCCACTTTTTCACAATAAATGATGTCAACTGATAGAGTACTATTTATAGACTGGACACTGCCTACAGACAGAGGAATGGAGGAGAGAAGACGGGAGGTGGGGGTCCTCAGCTGATGCTAAAGGGACATCAAGCACTGAAATACAACCTCCCACACATTAAAATAAGCAATCCGAGATGGAAAGAAATGACATGTTGTTCCTCCATTTTGGCTCGACAGTTATTTCTTGTGTAAATATTTTCTTAAAGTAGAGAGGAGCCCATAAACACTTTATTTTTCCTAAACTGGGCCCTTATGAAAAACAGGAAAAGCATTGTTAACCCTTAGAATACAGGAAGACATGAGCGGGGAGAGACCCCTAGAGGAGGTGAGGCAGAAGGCAAGCTTGACGCCAGGAACCACGCAGGTCAGTCACGGCTTTTAATGAGGGACACTCCACGGAGATCATACGAGGGTCACTCAAGACAGTATAAAACATCTCAGAGCATCCCTGAAAATGAGCTACCCATTCAATGATAAAATGGAAAATGGTATTTTTCTTACAGAAACTTACATGGAATAAGCAATGAGGAAAACTATCCATCCTTTAATAAAAGTGTGGGGTAAATGACAGAATTTCCAGAATCTCCCTCCTAGCCTTAGTTCATTTACACATCAATAGACGTTTACCACTGCGGAGCCTCCCATCGATTAGGGGCAAGAGCTAGAGAGCAAACGGCCATTCTCTCCTCCCCTCCATTCCTGGTACACAACCGGTCTGGCGTTTGCCACTCACCAAGGACGTGCCACTGAGTTCCTGCCAGAAGGGGCAGGCAGGGGAGGTAGAGTGGGAGCCGCACCCAGAGGAGACGGAGGGTGCCACGCCTGGCCAGCCAAGTCAAGCAAGCTGTAAGCAATAGCAACGGTTTCTCACAACCTACCCTTTCCCTTGACTATTTCGGTTTCATTGGTTTTGCCCCAGGCTGGGAACACCCTTCCCTGCCAGAGCTACAAAAAGAAAATACATACCCTAATAACTTCATCAAAGGAAAGTGGTTTTTTTTTTTTAATGATAATAAAAGAGTTCTTCTCAAAGTCTTCCGAAAGGACAAATTTGAGTCTATTTCAATATATGTAATTCAGAGTTTTTACAAAATGTATTATTATTCTCTCATTTAAAAGTACCCAAAGTTCCTAACCGTCCTGTGGTTAGCAAAGCTTCAGTAACAGCTGTGCATGTACACATACACAGGCTTTTCCCAGGAATGTTTAGGTCTTGGATGATATTTTCATGTTTCAAGAAAAAGGGTGAGGATTAGATCTAAACTGAAAAACAGGAAACAATAATGATTTTTTTACACAATTCTAACATATAAACATTTCTGAGGAGAGCGAGAAAGGAGACAGTCTCCCACAGACTCACACACGGTCACACGAATGAGCAGTAAGTACCGGAGCTGACAGTATTTCCAGCCCACAATCAGACTAACTCATAGCTGGTATAGATATAAATGGGTGGAAAAACTTTACTTAACAGTAAGATTGAAGGTACTATTAAAAGAGAGATGGCTAACCACAAATTCCAAATGTCTGATAATGGGGAGAAGCCAGCACAAAGTCCAGGGCTCTGAAGGAGGTCTGGGGAAACCCATTCACCTGAACCAAAGCAATGACCAGCCCTGAGCCTGCCCCTAGGAGCCGAAACACAGCCCACAGCTGTGTTGACAATAACTTGCTGTGACTTACGACTTCTCCGAAAATTCCTTCAGTGAAAAAAGACTGAGGTCTTGATCTAGATAGTCACTGACAACTTGAAAAGACAGGTACATTTCCTTTGATTATCAAATTATTTAACTCTTAGACTCTGATGCATGCATTCAATTACAAATGCTTTACTGGTAGAATGGTTTGGGGAGCATACAAGTCTTCCTGAGATGCTGCCAGGGCAGATATTTCCTGTTGGTGTCCCAGACACCATTAAAGCAATGGATCAGATCAGAAATTCTGAGTGAACCATTTCCCCTCCTCCTATTTACACAGTCATTCAAAGCCCAGATGATTTCTAAGCACTGAACTACAAATGCCATCTCTTTCTATTGTAAAATGCACCTGGCTTTCACATAAGATATACTTATTAGGGCTGTTTCAATTGTGATAATTGTGGATAAGCCCGTTTTCTAGATTACTATTAGTGAATTCAAAGAGTCATAAAGATACTTTGGTTTTCTATAAAGAGAATTACTTATTTAAGATAGAGAACACTTTAGGATGAACTTGCAAATTAATTGGAGTTCATTATTTTGGAATGTGAATTAAACATAGCTATATTTAGTTGTTTATATTTAAGTGTATAAGCCTTCAGAAACACAGTAATGTATTACTTACTTTAAAATAAGTTCATGAAAATTTAGGGACAAAAAAGTATGTTCTTACACAAACCATCACTTCAGTTGTTCAGAGTCAAAACAAATATATTTGAAATTATTTAGATTTCTGTTGCTAATGACAGTCATGCTGACAAAATTCATTGGTTCATCAAACTATAGTGTAAGTATATGAATTTATTTGTAATAAATTATCATTTTTGCATATATCACTTAAAGCACAAGGCCTAAATACTTGCAAACAAAATGCATTATTAATTTAATTGTCACAGTCTATTTATCTAACTTCTATTTCTATTTGCTGTAATATGCAATGCAGAAGAGGGGAGAATCAAATTCAAAACATAAAAAGTTAACTGATTATACCATCCCAGAGAAATTAAAATATAGCAAGCTTGCAAAATTATAGCCAAGGCATTAATGTTTTAAATAGGTAAGAAAAAATGTTTAACTTAATTTAGAGAACATTATGCCCAAAGTGACTATTCAACATGCTGATAAAGAGTTTCTTTGTTTCCTAAAACCATTTAAAGGCAACAATTCCCTCTTCCAGAATGCAGGAAGGTGGAATGAAAGTAAGGAGCCTTTTGGCCTTTACCTGTGTCAGACTTTGCTACTTAAATCTTAGTTTTCTCCAGCTGTGGATGTCTATTGGAAAATTATGCTGCTGTTGAAGTCCTGGCATTCCAACTCACTATTTCTACGCAGGAAGAGGGAATGCCCTATAAACAGATACCATAAACAAGAAGTATGCTGAAACACAGAATCTGATATAGCACAATTAAGTCTAACATGTTTAGTTTAGATGAACTCTGCAACTTGGACTATGTAGAAGGGAATAAACCAGAAGTCAAGGGTGGACTTTCCCATCTGAGATTAATTTCCTGATTTCAGGACAAAAATTGTGTGAATGTCAGAGAAAATGTTTACCCTATCTCAAAAAAGAGAAAGACATACTATTTTTTTCTTGCTTTTCTTTTTTTTTGACTCCCTTCATATATTAGGGACTGAAATGAGTGAAAGCAACCAAGTGTTCCCGGAATACATAAGAAAAGGCAAATGGAAAAAACACACAGTACATCTTGGATTTTCAAACTCCTATTATAATATAAAGGAGGTATCTACTATTTTTAAGGTGCTTGGAGGATAAATGTATGTATGAGGTGATGAAGTTTTCATTAATATGAAACATGAACATTCATTCAAAATTTTTTAATTCCTAAATAAAACGCAAAATAATACATTTGAGTTCAAAATGCATACTAGTTACATAGTCAGTGGTATTTTTTTACTAATTATCTGGAAAATAAAAATAAGTAAAAAAAAATCTTTTTTCTAATTTTCATTCAAAATTAATTTTGTGAATGAAATACTCCAAATACCTATATGCACAGATTCTCACTTTGAGATAATTATAATGAGTATGAGGTAGAGCACTAGGAATTAGAGCCAGAAAAATCACAATTCTAACACTTATTAAGAACTACTGAATAAATTACTGTATATTCCTCACTAGTACTTAAATCTACAAAACTGGAATAAAATGCACTTTTAATCACAGAATGATTGAGATAACGCATGTGAAAGAAGTGAGAAAACAGTAATTTAAAATGTTTTGCTTCCACTTTGACAAGTTCCAAATCATAATTTAAATAAAACAGAATTTTTTTTTATTTAAAGGATAATATATTCAGGATATGTTCAACACAAAACATTCTTACTCAAATTAAATAAAATTTTACAAAGAAAAAGCATGAGAAACCAAAAGGTAGGAAGTAGGCATATGTCACATCCCACTACTTTGACACAGTAGCCGTGTCCAAACTAAAATGCAAAAAAACCAATATGCCTTCAATAGAAAAGTCAAGTTGGAATTTCTTGTAAACATTAATTTGTAATTTTTCTAAAAGGCAATTCAACATTTACAAATATGTAAGAAGAGGCCCTAGGCTACAGAGTGGCAAAACAAATTGCATGATTAAAATATTTTAATACAGGACTAAAATAGGATTTTAATTTTAAAAAGGGATCAAATAGGGTTTTAAAATTGGATTAAAAAACAACAGTTTCCAGGAGAGTGTACATAAGTTCAGATATGACTTTGGAGAATGTGGGAAAGGTGGACAGTCCTTGAAGGAAGGTTAGAAGGCTTCTCTGGTTCTGAGTGAGCTCCACATTTTAAAGATTTAAAACTTTCCGAAGTAGCCATGCTCACCTGGTAGCTGCCATTGCTATATTTCAGTTCACCTAATATAATTAAGTGTATGTGATGAAGCTAATTATGATACAGCAGCAAGAAAAAAGAAAACCTGGCAGTTGATGACATAATAATTGTAGTGTTATTTTTCATGACATGGCAACTGTAGTATTATTTTGGGAATGACACAAGATGTATTTCTTTTTTAATATCAGCAATGTTTTAATTCTACATTCAAAGAAGAATTCAAAAATGTTATTTCAAAATCTCAAAATAAAAATACAGGAAAAAAATTGACAAAATTTAGTTTTATGTATTTATTTAAGCTCATTGCAATGCATTAGCAGTGGTCAATCCCCTCTACATTAACTCTTCTACTGTTTCAAGGTTGTTTCACAAATTCATTAATTCAAAGACCTTCAAATCTTTTCAAATATATTTAGATCAGACTTTTAAAAATTAAAATACAATGTTAAATTTTTGTGAGAGAATGACAAGAAATGTGACATTTAACAACAGAATACTACAAGAGTAAAACATGAACTGACTTGATGAAATTTCTAGAAGTCACCTCCTTAAACAAAACCTACAAGGAAGGTATAATTATATTTGTTAAATTTTTTTAGATGGATGGAAATTACCTTTCTTTTGGGGTGCCAACTCCATGTTTGCCCAGTAGATGAGTATTTAAGTGCTTCTTCATTACAAAAGCAACCCTAAAAAGAGAAACAACAGTAATTAGAGAACTAAAACTTGACTCTGTAAGAAATATGTACAAAAAAGTTTTTTACAAAAGGCCCATATGGACAGATGCCACATGAAAATGCTCATTGCCATACCCTCTTATTAAACAAAAAGCTTGCATACAGACAAATATACTTCAATGCTTGGACACCAGAAGAAATAACTGCACTGAAGTTGACTGGGTCATTCTCCTACTCCAGTGGACTACCAGGGACCCAAATGATTTTCGTTCTTCAGTCATTGTCTTACTAAGAAAGATAAAGCAATACCTTACTAGAACATTCACTGCCCCCTAGTTGATCCCACACTTCAACCATGAAACGAGTTTGAGAAAATGTCAGTTTATTAAATATTTAAGGGACTATCAGAGAAAATTAATACCCTTTATGAAACTTTCTTAAAAACATGGTAATAATTTGAAGAGAGGTTTTAAAAATGATATAAATGTTTGCTGTGTCTGCAGCACATGCAAAAAATGTACTTCAGTGCCAAGACGGTAATAGTAACTAAAACAAACAAAAAGGACTACCTGACATGCTATCCTATTTTATACCCAAATCAACTCCCTTATATCAATTCTGTTGACATAAATATGAAATGAACAGGTATCAGCAGCCAGGCCATGGAGCACCATTCTTCCACTGAATATAGTGCAACATCAATTTAATTATATTGTGTAATTATCTAAAACAATTTAGATCTCATTCAGAAGCATCACACTAAAATGGCTCTCTTGATAAGCAAAGAAAAAGATAAAAAATTTAATGTTGTAACTTTAAGTGTAAAAGGGCTTGCAAACATTTTTGTTAATTATGTATTACAGCTGTCCTTCATAAAGTTAATTACTAATAGCTGAAAGGCAACAGAATCTATTTGCATATGTACATGAAAGGCATGACATATGCAAAAAAATGTGATTTTAATTAGCATTCTATGATATGAAAGGCTACAAATCAAATTGGCATGTTATAAAATTCTTAACATTAAACATCGAATTCATCTGGACATGTTTGCACAACCAGGCAGTGTAAGACTAACATATCGTGGCCTTTATGGAACAGACATGTCAAAAGCCAAGAAAATAACAACTTCCAAAAATGTGAGTGCTTCTTTTCTTTTCATGGTCTGTTTTGATTAATTTCATATAATATTAGGGAGTCTCATTTTTTTATTGAAATTACATTTTATTAATAAAACAAGTAAAAACTGATTCATCAATCTTCACATAGAACTGCAGATGTAGCTAAAAAAAACAAGGCCTATTTTTAAAACAAAATACATCAAATATAGAGGCTTTGGGTCTGTTGTCTAGGATTGTCATACTTCTTCCCATATACAAAAGCAAAGTCTGCAAAGGCTTTTATATTCCTATAGATCACCTGTAATAATCCTGTTTATTAAAAAATATCCATTTGCAAACATTTACAGTGGGTGATGGTCTACATTATGTCCTTTCTTTTGCTACATTTCAGCACTTCCTTAGCCCCATTCTAAGCACCAATATATAATTTCAAAACTCGGTCTCTTTAAATGCAGTTATTTCTTTTTCTTGGTTTTAGTTATATACATTCCTGATAAACTGAATACTTATTTCCCTTATAAAAATATATCAAAACACAGAGATGCTTGAGGTTGCTTCAGTGTTCAAGTTTGCTTGTTGTTCTTTTTTCCAGCTTTTCTTCAGTTGTCCTAAATAGGACTTGTTTTAAAAATACACGACACTGCCACCAAGTCAGGTTTAGATGGATTTTGCCCCGCAGGAGAGCATTTAAACTTCTCTCCAAAACTGGGGGCTGTAGGTATTCCTGCCGTTGCTGGTGGCGAAACTGTACTTCGCCGGTGTAATGATCCCTCGCGGCAGTTCCGTGGGACCCCAGGCGGACGACGCGGGCTGAACCTTGTTGCTCTGTTCGTGGGTCAAAAATATCTTTTAAGCTTCCGCCGCCATCTTGGCTACTCTCCTAGGGAGTCTCATTTTTTAAGCCAAAATAATATATTTACATTTTTTTAATGACTATGACTTCATTATTCAAATAACACATTTATACACACTGAAAATAAAATCTCTTCTTTCTTTATCTACTAGGTAATAACAATGGACAATACACGTTTCACAACTATAAGTAACTGATCACACCATCAATCATTAAGATGGAAAAGTAATTATTACAGGTAAAAAATCAAACTATGTTGGAATTAAAAGCTTAGCAAAAAATGACAGTATATGATATTCTGTATTTGTTTCTGTTCAATTTGGACAAAATAAATAAGATTTTTCATTTCCTTACAAAAGAATACAGTAATAACAACAGTCCTTTTAAGTCATAACTTCCCTACTGTCCTCCATTTTCCTATAATTAAAAAAACATAAAGCTAATAGCAAAGAGCAAAGGTTAAGAACCCGAAGTTGCAAAGCACAGCTTATTTACGTAGCCAAGTGTAACTTAAGAGAGCTGAGTTAGAATCCACAGTGCAGTTTTTAAAAGAAAAAATGTATTAATTAATATGTTTAAGGTTTAAGAACTGAAACAAAAATATTATATTGCCCAGAGGAACAAACTAAGGTACATATGAAGGGAAAGCTTCTACCTAATGTACTATTCTTACCATTATCTGCTGAATGTCTATAATACTAAATATTCTGAGGAGTAACAATTTTTTATTTTATGGAAAAATTATAATATCAAAGCGGCTCAATTACAGTCAAATTATTCATCTAAAATCTGATTTAAAGTAAGAATAAATTATTTCAATTTGGTCTAACTGAAGTACAAATACTGTAAAAGTCTATCAACCTCAGTTTAAAAACATTAGCCAAGCATGACTAAAACAAACTTACTGACCCAAATTAACATAAAACTGCCAGCAACGTGTGATTCCTGAATGTAGCCTATCCTTCACTGCCATCACCTTGGCGTCATTTTCACATTTCCAACGTCATAACTGTTCCGGACAGTTTATAATCTAGATATGACCAGAAATTAAGTAGACTCCCCAGCCCGAACACCTACCCCACCGCGGTGCCGGGGGCACAATGGACTCCCACCGCGCGCACGCAGCCCTGTGCACTCAGTCCCTGCTCACTCAATGGGCAGGTTCTGTGGGGACCATGTGGCAACAGACAGTCGTGCCCTCCGGGAGCTTTCCCTCTGCAATCTGCACCTAAGCCTGCAGCGCTCCCGCAGGGCCACACCCACATGGACTAACTCGGGGCCCCTCTCTGGGCAAGGACAGGTCCACGCAGCTGCAGCGCACAGGGGAGAACCAGGCACTGTTGGAGCTGAAGTCCCCGCCTCAGAAAACGGGAAGCCCAGAGAGGGACACATGAACAAAAGGTAAAACATGGTCAGCGGTAGGAGGAAAAACAGAGAAGGAAGATCTGAAAGGTCAGCAGGGGATCAAAACGGCACATTTAAGTGGCTCAGGACTGTGGTCTGGGAGTAAGGAGGGTGAGGAGCTGGGCACGGGAGCAGCAGGGAGCGGCAGGGTGGTCAGGAAGCCTGCGCTGCGGGCCCCGGGCCTGGTCTCAGACAGGGACGGTCGCAGAGCAAGGCGGGCACATAGGTCCACCCACGGCCAGTCGGCTGGCTCGCTCCAGGCGGGAAGGGGCAGCAGAGGCATGTCCTCTCCCGTCCTCACAGCCCCCCCGAGCTGTCCAGTTCAGGACACACAGAGAGGGGCAGTTGAGGGGGAGAAGAGGGAGGGGCAGGAGGAGAGGGAGAGGGAACGGGGAACAAGAGGGGGAGACATCGCACAAAAGGCTGAATCTACTGGTCTTGAGTTCAGGGGCAAGATCCACGCTAGAAACGTGCTCTCAGAGGCTATGCACCTGGCAAGGGCCTGACAATCTAAAGCAACACCTTGAAATAATAGTAAATAGTGATTATTAAATATGACTGACTTGTAAGCATCTACAATTGCCATAAAGAGCTTCACTTAAAACTGGTTTTGGTGTCAAAGAGCAGCACATTCGTATCCTAGCTATAGATCTCTACTTTCCAGTACAAACATTTCCTATTTTAACTCCTCCTTTTAAAATGCTTTTTTCTACACTATATGCCCATCTAATCAAACCTCTCTTTCAGTCCCTTAGGATTTATCACTGCAGAATTACTTGCACTTGAGAGTCACGGAAGTTTATCTGAGCCTAAGTAAGATACAGAGCTTTGATGACTACAGATAAAGATGTGAAAAGCAACAGAAAGCATAGCCCAGCACACCGGCATCCCTAACTCCCACCTGCGCAAGCCAGGGCGCTGCGGGCAGGGCCCACAGGCAGGTCTGCACAGCCTGAGCACCTCTGGAAGCCGAGCGAGGGGAGAAGCAGCAGCAGAGCGCCTTCCCGAATCCGCGGCTCTCGTTTCTGTGTCTCTCGCCTCTAGTGAGATGCTCCTCAAAGTGAGGCCCGCAGGATGTAACACCCAACTACTTGAAAATTTCTTACGATCAGGTCAGCGTAGACAATACAGGCTATAAGAATGATACAGTAAAACTTTCAAGAAGTTAAAATCTAAACACAGTAACACAGTAAGTGAACAGAAAATTTCTAAGAACACGTTAATATGTAACTATGATGCAAACACATTCCCTTATGCTTCTGGTCTTCACTGTCGGATCCTGAGTGAAGCGCCCAGTCCTACCCACAAGGCCACTCTACACGGATGCCTCCCACACATGCGCCCCACTGCCTGTGAGAACACAGGAGGCACCCAGGGAAAAGCTGCCTGCACCAAACAGGAAACCTCACACTGCTCAGTCAGTGCTGAAGCGGCAGAACATCCAACGAAACCGAGACCCAGTAAGCAACGCGGTTAGCTGGCCAGGACTGGTCTCAGAGCAGACGCTCGTGGCCACCTCCCTGGGGAGCCCTGGGCAGCGGTCCGCCCGGGGCCGACCGAAGTGGTGGCTGTCCCAAGCGCAGCCGTGTGCATGGTGGACAGCGGCCCCACGGCAGCTCTGCCGACTGTGACTTGTGTAACTTCGGGAATATCAAGGACATTCCCTGAGTTGCAGTTTCCTCAGCTGAAATATGAAAAGAGCAGTGTTTCATAGGGCTTCTGTGAGAATTCAGTAAAATCAATTT
Organism: Manis pentadactyla; assembly: GCF_030020395.1. NCBI lineage: Eukaryota > Metazoa > Chordata > Mammalia > Pholidota > Manidae > Manis > Manis pentadactyla. Next base: position 154,566,295 of record NC_080024.1, on the reverse strand, counting down.
AAACATAAGCAGTATGAGTGGCAGGACATGGCAAATTTATAAATAACAGCTAATATTAGTACTGCTGCTTTAAAAACTGTGGCGGTGCTATAGTTATAGCTAGAAAAAAAAGGTTTGCTTAAGAATCTTGCTTCCAAATACCTCCATTCCTTTTGGCCAGTTAACACCTTAACTTGATATGCATAACAGCTTAAGTGAAATTGCAGGTGATGTATGTATGACTACCTAGAAATCAAGATGCAAAGAACTGACAAATCTACCACTTCAAAAAACACCTACCAGTGTGAACCCACCGACCTGAAATGCAAACAAGTACTCACTTGAGTCATTTGAATTGAATGCCTGTTTCTGTTTAATGCCCAAGACCGGGGCAGAGGACATGTAATAGAGAGCACAGCATCCCAAAATGTAGTCATAGGAATAAGCAAAGAACAAGGAAGAGTCACACACATCCAAATGGCCACCAACCCAAATCAGACTTTATTCCCCCTTTATAGTTTTGACTTTGAATGCTAAGTCTCTAATTAAAAATAGGAATTTTAACTAACTGGCAGAAAGAATGGTCTGAATGAGTGAGAATTCTAAATTCTGAATTTTAATATATTTAAAGGAAACTCATATTTAGTATTTTCCAAGTGTTTATACACATTCTAAAGCCTAGAGTTCCACAGGCAGGCAAGCCTCCATGCAGAACTGCATCTGTCCCAGCTGTGACAGAGCCCTAGCCAAGCTCTGGCCCTCTGCATCCCCAGCTCCTGATCTGCTGCCCCTGGGCCTCCTCCCCACCACAGCGCCTGCACTTTTCTTTCTGGCCTCACTAAAGGCCCTCTGTTTCCCACCAGGTACACAAGTCAGGGTTTCTACTGATCCTCCAGGTGCCACTCCAGCTGTAGTGACATTACAGGGGCACCTCACAGGCAGCACCCAACCTCAGTCCCTTTGACGATGGAGGCATGCTGGTCTTGACACTTCAGGAGCACAGTTCTGAGCCTGATTGCTGGGGTCCAGGCCCTGCCCCATGAGTTTGCTCTCTGGATCCCAACACACTGTGTAACAAGGTGCCTTTGGATTCGCCACACACAGAATGGGAAGGGAGTGACGGTTCCTCCCCACCACGGTTGTTAAGAGGATTGCATGATGCAGAGAACGGTGTCTGACACCTTAGCATGGAACGAATCTTCACCACTTTAAGCCAGTGACCCTCCTTAGGCGTAAAGGTTCAGGAAGTAATCACTATCCCAGATCCTACCTCATTCCCGCTGGCCAGCGCCTCCCCTAACTGGGCGCCACGTCAGCAGGAAAAGGAACTGTGTACGATACCATGAATCTGCTTAGGAAACCTATCTTCACAGGAACTACAATGTAATTCAACACAATTCAACTAAAACACTTAATAAAAGAGTCTCATGTTTTGGTAAGCACCAGGGACCAAAAAGTAAATAGCATTCAGGCCTAACCAAGGTGCAGACAGGAGAAGGCCGCACAAGGATAGTAGAGCATCAGGTGCAGTGATGGAGGGAGCAGGTGTGGAGAGAGCAAACAGTAGGGGTTTCCTGAAGGTTCGGAAGAAGCCTGGAAGCAGAACGGTTAAACTGATTGATGGGCCCAGATTAAAGCCTCTGGAACAGGACATGCAGTGAGGAACAAAATAACACAGAACGGTTGAGAAATGTTGCTGGAGAATTATGTACAAATTGGAGATAATGAAGAAAAAAAGCAGACCTCTAAATAATGATGGGTCTTATAAGTCATGCCAAAAACTTTAGATTTTATCCAGATTCTCAACATTTGCCAAGTATTCTACAGATGACTGTTCTGCAGGATGTTAACAGGGATGTTACCAAAAAGTAGGGAAAAGGGGGCTGTCAAACAGGAGTGGACAACACTGGGTTAGAAGAGCAAGCAAAACTGAAGACTTCCCAGTGGGAAGGAGCTAGTGAGCCCTGAGTCCCGGGTAAGGGAGGCAGCATGTGCACAGCATTCTTTAAGGGTTTTGGAGCACTAAATATCTTTGTCACAGCAAACCTATGTCCACCTCCTAGAACTGTCTCTTCAGGATACGATTTAGAAAACGTTGCTGCACCATCTGAGAAACACTGGAATTGCGACATAAACCGGACTGATTTACACTTCGTAAGGCACAAGCTTTACAGTCAGCTGCGAGATGGGACCCCGACTCTTCACTTCTGTGTGAGTGATCCTGCACGATGCTGTTTTAATCACACTGATCCTCTCTTCCTAATTTGTAGTGTGTGGATAATAATACTTACCTCAGAAAGTTATAAAGTGAGATAATAAAAATGCATTACTTAGCACAGTGCCTGCAATGCACCATCATTTAATAAATGATAACTATGACATATACATACCAAGGTATTAACTAGCATCTGAAAGTACAAAGATGACCAAAATGTAGTCTCTAAATTCATAGGATTTAAAGCCAGGTCATGGAACCAGATGTCTGAGGAGATGATGTCAGCATTAAGCAGGAAAAAACAAGACATATATTTTAAAATAGGGCTAAGGGTACACTAAAAATACTCAGCACCATAATGTGGAACCTGGAAGGTCTCCCTCTGCTTCAAAAATCAACAGTACTGGTCTATCAAATAAATCCTCTAGCTTTCACTGAGCACACACCACTGCAAGCTAAACAAGTTAATTTTCACCATGATATATATACATTCATAAGCAGCAGTCTACTTACATAGTAAACCTTATAAGGCTGAAAAACACAAATATTAAATAATGGTTCTCCAAAGAAGGATCATAATCCATTTCCCTAAGTAAGTTCTAGATGTACAAAAATATATAATGTGATTTGATGTTTGGAGCAAATGTCACTTGTCATTTAAAATATATAGAAATTTCTGTCATTTTGCTTAATGTCTCTTTTATGATAAAAAAGGTATTAGAAATAACTATAAATGAGCAGTATTTTTACACTATACTTTTACATGTTAATTTCTATTTTTATATGGTAGTAGTGTAAAAGAAATGAAAGAGCTTTTCACGCTGCCTTTCTCCTAATGACTCCTCATCACAAGAGCAACTGCCCCTGACCGATGCCCATATCCTAACCTCTGGAACCTGTTAGGTTACAGGGCAAAGGGGAATTAATAAAAGTAAAATGAAAGTTGCTCATCAGCTGATATTAAAATAAGAGCGTTCCCCTGGATTACGTGGGTGGGCTCTGTGCAACCACAAGTGCCCTTCAAAGTGGAAGAGGTAGACAGAGGAAGGAATCGGGGAAGGGGGCTGCGGAGAGACGCCGTGCTGCCGGCTCTGAGCGGGAGGACCGGGCCCGGGCTGAGGGCCGCGGGCGGACTCAGGGCTGCCTGCGAGCACGCTGCGTCCCAGCAACCTTCTCCCCGCCGGGCGCTCCTGAATGACTCCTGCCTCTCCGGACCACTGTACGAGGGCTACAGACGGCAGCATCCCGCCATCACGCCCTCTACATTTCAACTGGCATTCTCTACGGATAACGTCACCATTTTCCCACCTCTTGGTCTCAGGCTCCCTCTCTCCTCCCCTCTCTTCCAAGAGCACTTTAAATGGACTCTTGGAGTTTCATTTCTATGCCATGTTTTATGATTAATTACCATAATTATGATTTGGAATTCTCAAACTGTTCCAAAATTGGCCAATAGAAACTCTTGAAAGCTGGCCACCATGACCTTTTCATCTCACTCCTCTTAGCGTTTGGGCGTTTCCTTATTTTCTAGCACAGCACAGGGATGTCCCAGGCCTACCGTGCCCTTCCCCTGCTTCTTTCTTCAACTCTAATAACCCGCTTGTAGGTGTCTGGTTTCCTCTAAACCATTTCTGAGCTCTTCCTCCTCCTCCCCATTGTCCATTCTTGTTCTTATCCTTACAGGGTGACTTCTTTTTTCTTTTTCCAAAGATATAATTCACTTCCTGGGCTCCCTGCATAACCTCTTTGTGAATTCTAAAATAGGTATCTTCAGCCATGGCCTTTCCTGGGCATTTTTCTTCTCTGAACTGAGAAAACTTTAAAGCATGTCTAACATTCAGTCAGGATCTTCCTCATGACTGCTCTCCTCAAACCTCCATTCTACGATCTTCCCAGTTCAATGATATCCTCACACACATACATCAATTGCTTCTTCACAGCTCTTCCCTGCAAGGCCTTACTTCCCTCTTTCTACTATGATCGCACTAGACCAGCCATCCTACAGACCTCAAGGTGCCTCCGCACCTCAGCACACACTCCGTGGTTCCTCACTACCTGAGATAAAGCACCAAGTCTGAAGGAAGTAAATGCTAGTCTTCAATATCATTTCAAACCAATTTCTGGAATATACCCTCAAGAAAGAATGTGAAATAAAGGCAAAAACATTGTGTTTCGGCAAAAAATGAGAACACTCTAAATGCTCAATACTAGTGGCTGATTATACTAGAATATTATGCATAATAAAAAAGACACAAAGTTCATGACATATTAGATTTGAAAAGACAAAAACATTACATACAACATAATCCCATGTATATATGCTTGTGCATTTTTTTTATTTGGGCACATAAACAATCATGTGTATAAATAGAAGCAAATACCAGTTGAGTTCACGCAACATGAAGATTTAGTTTTAGAGTATTTATATTCTGTGTCTTTCTACAATAAGTGAAGTTTTAAAAAGCTAAAAGCTTTACATTTTACAGAGCACATGTGCATTTCCTCAGTGGCTCCTCACACCCGAATGGGTAAGCACTGGAGGCACCGTCAGCTCAGCCGGAGAGAAGGGGGACTTGGCACTCAGAGAAGATAAGTGACTTTGACTTTTTCAAGAAAATGGAGCAAAGGAGCTGAAAATGCAAAAGCAGGATTCACGCCTAGTGACCTTTATACAGAGCTCTTTCCTCCACTCCACACCTCCTGACTAATGAAAGATTATACCCTCATGGAAAACAAGAAAAAAGAAAGAGGAAATAGTACAGAAATAAAAGTGTTCACAAGTAAAATCATTATATTAAACACTCTTCTAAATGAATATGAATCTTTCCAAACTAATGAGTGAAAAGCCACATAGTTGATGTAGGACATAGGTTATTTTTAATTCACAGAGATTAGGAAAATGCTCATAATATTTAAAAAGAAAATATTTATCACATGATGGAGATACAAACTAAAAATTAATGGCCTGTGAAATAGGTTAGACAAAAAAAACACAATGCAATCAGTTAACAAGAATAATTATGCTTAGAAATAAATATAAAGACGATGATCATTGTTAAAACAGCAGTCAATTGAAATAGATTACACTGGTTTCATTTATAAGCAAAATCAAGATAAAATACATTTCACTCTTAAAGTATCAGATAAAGATCATACTACGATTGTCATTAAGATGTAAAATACACTGCATAATACAATATAAAACTAAACCTAAAAATATTAAAACTTAATTTACATAATATACCAAGTGAAATAAATTACATATCATCCTGAACATTCTGTAAGCAGTTTCCCCTTTATATTGTTTCAATAGGATTTCACAAAAGGAAGTTCTCCAGCCACTTCTCTTACTAATGAGCATGTTCACTTAAATGAACTTTAAAAAACCTGAAGTTCAAAAGTATTCAAATCTGTCAATAAATTTACATAAGGGGAAAAAAATCTATGATTGTATTAGATTTGTTTACTCCAAAATTACGTATCTCAAACGTTTTTACCAAATCATTGCTAGGGCAAATCAAGCATGTCCTTCACATAAAGTATTTTATGATACGATTTCTAAAAATGCTAACACCCTTCAGGTTATAACCATCACACAGAACCCACTACTTCCACATTCAAAATGTACCATTTTAATTTTACATAAAGCAATTGCCTTCAGACACAAATTATCAATATCCCAAGTTTTAAATTACCAAGAATCCTTTAATTCTTCAAAATTAAAATTATTATTCTTCCGAATGCTCCATGCATTTATTTTCTGATGCTCAGTGAAAATAAATGCTATTTTGTTTATTGAAAGTCCCCATGAAGAAACAAAACTTATAAATGATTTGTTTATTCATAAAAAACAAGAACTTTTCTCAGTGTCACTCCTCTCCTGAGAGCAAGTATTCTACATACAAAAAACAGCAGTGAGCTTTTAGATATACTACAAAATGTTAGGTACAGCAATCAGAAATAGTGCTCCAAGAAACTGCAAGGTAGTGGCACAAACACACGCACACCCACACCCGCACTCGTAAACATTTCCCACCCTGCCACAGAGAGGAAGAGGATACACTCAGTGAGTCAGCACTCCGCCTTTTCAAGAGTGAACTGCACTGTCACTTACTTAGGGGCCCTATAAAGACATGACCATTAGTACTGTCAGAAGTCTAAGTGTTATGCCCCAAAGACCTTAACTGCGACTTCCCAAATTAACCCACATTCTTGATGGTAGTGAAAGCAATCACCTTTTTGTTGTTTGTTTTTAGGGAAATAGATTACCAAGCTCTGTTCAGAGTGCTTTATAGATACACCAACTAATTTAACACTTGTAACAACTCACGTGACAGATAAAAAACCTGAGGTGCATATACTTTAAAACCCTCAAGGCCACACAGCTAGTAAACAGCAGAGTCAGGACTGGAAACCCACAGTGTCTGATCAGAGCCCACTTACTATACTTGATCACTAAATCATTCTGCCTCTTTCCACCTTATAAATTAATATTCATGTATTATTCCTAATGTGTCTGCTACACTGTTTTTTAAATAAAAAGTCACTTACAAAAATAAGTTAGCAAATCAATGACAGTGTTTCTTATTTCTGAGTTTATGAAACATCACAAGTAGTCATACAGAAAAAGAAGTGTGAAATTGAGTAAAAAACCTGCACCTAATCTAGACTCTGCAATTTTGAGTGCCATGGCCCTAGTTCAGCTAAAAACAATGATGTGCAAAATAAAATGAAATGACTCATACCTAAATTGTTTTAAAAAGTACAATGAACTTAGTAAATAGCATTAACGACAAACTAAAGGACGACGACGTCCATAACCAAGGAAAGGATATCTAGAAGGAGACTTGAAAACAAATGATGCCAGACGCGTTCAGAGTGGTCACAGTGTTCGAAAGAAGCAAGTGTGAGATGAGATGACACTGACTCCAGGCCGGTAGGCACTGCAACTGTCCCAAAGGTTTCAGCACAGAACCCTCTGCCTGCAGCTATCTCGGCCCTGCTGAAGGGGGCAAAACAATGCCGGCGGGGGGTGGGGAAGACTTCCGTTACTGTTAGACATTATCCTGGGAATGTGAAGTGTTAATTATGGTCAGCAGAAGTTAACATGCACACAGCACCATGAGGAAAATGCACAGCACGGCCCGAAGAGCAACAGACCTGGGCAGAGCCCAGCCCGGCTGTGACTGGAGGAGGACCCCACATCTCCCTGGGGACGGTGAAGATTACATGACAGCAAGTGTGGCCAGAGCCACACTTTTATTGACCGATTGTACCCAACAATGAAGATCAGAATCTCCCCTAAACAGGAGGAAGAGGGCAGCACAGCACAAGCAAGCGCTGGAGCTTTGCACTGGTTACTGGGCCGCCATCTGAATCCCAGTTTCAGCCTTCCAAGATATGAAGGAAGACCTTCCTCATAAGGCAATGCGCAGATTAAAAATTAATGCTAATAAAATATACCACTTTGGTGAGCAAATATTGAATGCCAAATAGGGTAAAAAAAGTTTACATTGGCTATTCAGATATATGGCATTACTAACTTCAATTTCCAGATAAGGAAACTGGGGTACAATGGAATCAAATATGCAAATAGTTAGAAAACACATCTGTATACAGTATACAGAAGCCTATAGTAAAGTGTCTAGATATTGCAAGAATTGCAGTAAGTCTCAATAAATGATTACTAATAATAAATTAAGAGTCTCTTCCTATCCCAGCATATAATTCTGATATTTTCTTTGTTGATTAAATATGCAGAAGCTAAAACACATGAGGATGTTTATGTCAAGGAATAAAACACCAATCAATAAATCCAACAAAAAAGGGATTTTCACTTCTTCATGTAATTTGTCTTCAAATTTCTTCCATGATATTTTACATAAATTGACAATACAACAACATGAAACACAGACAATGTCAGTGGGGCCCATCCCATCTGAGGGAACTAGGGATGGCCGAGCCCACAGACACCAGCACATAGAAGGCTCAGGGCTCCACCCATGACCTCACTTTCCTAAGAAATGTTCTTTAGTCATTTACATTAGAGAGCTTGCCAGAGTATAGTACTGAGTTGTCCAACAGCACTATTTCCAGCACTTAGTAAAGGTGCTTCTGCTTTAATGATAATTTCAGTGAAAAAAAAGAAAAAGACCTTTTAATGTATTGCTTTTAAAATATTATTTGTTAAACAAGAATATCCAAATTGCACTTTATGTGAAATGAATTGAAACTGGGTACAGTCAATAATACATTTATCCAAACCAACATACATGCAGCCATTTATTAATAAGAGCCAAAAACTGAGATTTCAGAATGATACTTTTGAAGTGATTTGGTATGAACGAACATTACGAGATATGTACAGATGAGGGGCAATCTGCATCTTGTATCAAGGTTTCCATGCAGTTAAGATAAATATCTTTCATGGCATACAATTATGCAAAAAATTAGAACACAATAAAATTCATTTAATAATAAAATTTTATAGAACAGAACTTAATCTTTATTTAATGATTCATCAGGCATATCAAAAACATGCAGTGCTTCAGGGAGATAATCATCATCATCAATTACTGCTTCACTGGAGAGATGCAGAAGTGTCAATTAATGAGAGTTCTGGCTGAATTACTTTCCTATAACAATTTATAACAAAATAAACTGAGCAAACCCACTGAAATAAGAAACACTCAGGAATTTTAAAAACAATAATAAAGTCAGGATTACTTTCTGTCCCTTTTTAAGTCCCTCTATCATCTTACGATGTGTTAACGATGTTACTTTTTAACTCACTGTTATAGACAGCAAAGAGGGAATGTGAATAAAAAGAATGAATACCCGTCAATGACAAGAAACGGCTTGTGTATCCTCCTTGGGAAGCAGGTTTGGGTGTCATTAGCTGCACACTCCGTTGTGTATTGTGTTCAGCAAAAGCAGAGCATTCTTTCTGTCTTTAGTTAGAGAGCAAATGTGGATTACCATGATGTGCGCAGGAGCAAGGCTAGAAATGCGTAGAGTGCGGGGACTCTGCCATAAGACGACATGGTTAGGCCAACTAAACTCCCAAAAGTCCACCTCTGGAATTCTAGTTAGGAAATGCCACCAGAGAGATCCTGGTGTGGTATGTGCAGGGCAGAGAGAGGCCGTGGCTCATACCTGTCATTTATGACCTGGATCACTTAATTGCCATTAGGCGACCACAAACATCAGTCTCCGCAATCTGAGGTCCTCCCTCAGCTTCTCTGACTCCTGGACCACCTCTGCAGGTCTGAATAGCTGAGAAAGGCTGGTTTCAACAGCTTCCATCAGTGCTGGAGGCGGTGAACACATTCAGGGAGTTCAGTCTGTCCTCGTGGGCTCTAGCTCAGGCCTGGGTTCCGCCCCACTCCTCGACTTCCTACTTTCCACCCTTCCTCGTTTCTCCACTGCCTGCCCTGCAGAATCTCCAAGTTCTAACATCAGATGTAATGACAACAGCTTACAGAGACTGGTTGAGAAGCTCTCACAATTGTGAAAGACCTAACTTTATTCACACAACCACACATATAAACACAGAGTGATATATGTGTATGTCATGGTGGTTCAAAATGCCTGATGGGTACAAAATTTAGAACATGGAGTGACAGGGATTTACCACTCCCCACCTGAAACTACAAAAAATCAAGGAAACATATATAACAATTTTTAAGACCTAGGATATCAGGCAAAGAGAGCGATCGCAGAGAGACAACTGTCGGGAAGTAGAACAAGGCAGAGGAATGAAGCTGAGGAGAAGCAGACTTGCGGAGTGGAGACAAAAGGAGACTACATGGAGGCCGGGCAGCTGGAACCCCAGGAAGATTAACAGGAATGAAAGGCCCACACAGAGAGATCAAGATCTGCAGAGGGAGTGTATGGAGTACTTCAGCTAATTATTGATCAAGCTGTACGTGTGAGGAAAGTACACAGTGGTGGATTAAGAAAAAACAGAAAAGACTGGAAGATATGGTGCCCATCAGTGCCACACAGGGCCAGCTCTGAGAACCCGACCATTACAGGGCACACAGAAAGGTCAGCTTCAGTAGCAGAGAGACTGAGCACTGTTCCAGTTCTCCTCAAAATTGATGCACAAAATAGCAAACTTTTTTCAAGTGAATTAACTGTATCCCTGAACAAAGCTCAAGAATATTTACTGAAATACAAAATACAAAGTAGCAAGAAAGTAAAATTTACAATGTCTAAAATACAATGAAAATTACCATCACACAGAGAAGTAGGAAAATATGATCCATACTAAGGAGAAAAATTAGTGAACAAAAAAGATATCAAAATTAGCAGACAAGGATATTCAAACTCTTATTATAGATAATTTCAAATGATTACAACTATAGGCACAGAGATGGAAAATATAAAAAAAAAAACAAAGCAAACAACTAGAGATAAAAAATATACTGCATGAAATAAATTCACTTGATCAGATTAATGACGGATTTGACATCCAGAATAGTGAACCTGAAGAAATCAAAAAAAAAAAATTTTAAGTAAAAGCACAGAGAGAAAAGAGAATATTTTAGTTGTCAATTTCAAGGAATGTAACTGGAATGCCCAAAAATGCAAAGCAGGAGAGGGGAATAATCAGACAGGGCCCAAAACTTTCCAAATTTGATGAAATTATAAACTCACAGGTACGAAAAGCTCAATAAGCTACAAATAAAGGGAATCTGAAAAAAAATCACTGATAAAGAGAAAATCTTAACAGTACCAGAGGAAAAGAGACATATTATATACAGAGAACCAAATATGAGAATGATGGCAGATGTAGAGAAACAATGCAAATGAAAAAATGAAGACTAAAAAAACATTATCTTCACCTTATACCTTACATCATTTACAAAAATTACCTCAAAATGGATATTGCAGGCCTAAATGTAAAGCCAGAACTGTAATTCTTCTTGGAGAAAACATAAAAGAAAATCTTTGTGACCTTGAGCTGGGCAAAGATTTCTTGGATATTACACTGAAAGAAAAATCCATTTAAAAAAATTGAATGTAACAAAATCAAAATTTTAAATTTTTCTTCCTTTTAAAGAGAATAAAACCAAATGGAAGAAGATACTTACATATCATATTTTTGAAAGAAGACATATCGACTTAAATCTTAAACCCAAAAATGAGGGGATAGGGGATAGGCAAAAAAGATTTTAATAGAGTTTTCACTAAGAAAAAACATGGATGACAAAAGAGCTCAACATTGTTAAAGAAATGAGCTACTTCTACATACCTAACAGGAATAGCTAAAACTTAAAAAATCAACAATAACAAATGTTGGGAAGTATGTGGAAAAACAGGGACTGTAATTCACCTCTGACGGGAATATAAATTAGTACTCTACTTTGGAAAACACTTAAACATATACCTCTCATAAGACCAAGCCATACTACTTGTAGTTATTTAACCAAGAGAAATTAAATGCTATATCCATACAAAAACTTGTATATAAATATTAATAATAGTATAATTTTAAATATCCTGAAACCTGAAATGACTCAGATGTCCATCAAAAGGAGAATGGATAAAGAAAAATGTGCTTCTAAAAAATAAAAAGAAATTAACCATCAATACATAAAACAACAAAAATGAAATCTTCAATGATCTTCCTTGAGATGCTAGTTTCATGGAATATATATGTTTTTCAAAACTTATCAAATTTATATACATACTTTATATGTGTAAATATTTCTGTATGCCAATATTTCAAGAAATCTTTTTTACCTTAAGCTAAGTTAAAATAGACATTTCAAAAAGAAATGAAGTTCACTAGGTGTATCTATGAAAAAATTTGTGAACAATGGCATCTCAGGCACTAGACACCCCTATAGAATTCAAACCAGAATTTTTCTTCCTTTTTTTCCTTCACTGCCTTTATGGTCTTTTGAATTGGTAACCAATAGAGTTCTTGAGTAACAGGGAAGAAGGCTACAACTGGTTTGGATGGCATAAATGAGACACTGTTAACTCTATTATACATGAGCTATCATCTATGCTATGAGGGAAGGATGAATAGCAAATATCTTACTACAGGTGCATCAGAAAGAATGTCAGCAACTATTAAGAGAAGCCTGAGGTTTAGGAACTGCAGCAAAAAGAACTTAAAAAGAAAAAAACAATATGTGTAAGTAAATAGTTTCGATGGTCTTCCCTTCTAGAACTGTAACTTTCTCACATTACATTAAAGCAAAATAATTCATTACAAAAAGGACCAATCAGAAGTTTACAAAAGAAGCTATATATGACACAGTATCAGAAAGATTTAATAAAAACATATTCTTTGATTTCATCATTTATATACTGGTGGCCATATGTGTGATTTGCATATAATTTTTAAAAATTTTTATCACAAGTAATTTTAAAATACCACAATTATCAACAATGTAATAAGTTTAAAGAGTGAATAAAGTTCATAAAACCTTAAATCAGAACCATGAAAAGTACTCGGTGCCTTCCTAAGGTTAGAAATAATAAAAGTAGCAACCCAACCAGATAGTTGACAGGGAAAAGCAAATGATATAAGTTTACAGGCTTGATATGTTAGGCTCTACATTACCTTAAAAAGGGGAGAACAGGTATTTTTCCAGGTGAAATAAAATACAGCAATACTATTAGCAAGCTCTCACTCTTTAGCGATACTTAAAGAAAGACTTTTCTAAATGATGTAATTTTTATAACCTGTAAATACCAAATGAAACAGTAAATAATATGAGAAAATCCTTTGTACAAAAAAACTGTACTAACAGGTATCAGAAAGGGTTAAAATAAGGTAAAAACTTATAATCTAACTGATACAAAATCATCACACAAGTATAAAAAATTTTTGGGGGGGTACTAAAGGGATAGCATAAAATGTAAATATCTTTATCATCCTAACAGCCCAACAAAAAGTTTACAAAAAATAATTTATAATGCTCCATAATTATATTAATAAGACCCCCAAATTGATGTATAATATAGCCTAATAAAATGTAAAAATTGACATACTACCCCAATAAATTTCAAGTAAAATAAATAGAAAATAATTTAAAATAAGTTCTATTTCAACACAAACAGGCAGTAATACACTGGAGGGCCTAAGGAAATTTTCAGAAGTTTAGAACGACATATATAATCATCATGATTGGAGGGACATCTGGAAAGGCAAAGTGAAGACCTCCAAATCTCTTCCATAATAGCAATAAGAATATGGTCAAAACCAACTTTTTAAGAATTCCTAAAATTAGTCAAAGTCTAAAAGACACTATGACAAATGTATATTCAAGAACGTGCCTGAACAGTGGTAATGGGCTTTGTGGTGCTTTATCATCTCCCAACCCCATGAAATCTCCCAAGCACCTTGACACCGTTGAAAACCAACAACCTCACAACTATGGTGACTCTGACAACCAGCAGCCTAGGGGGTCACAGAGAGGTGAAAAGGTTTAGAACTTGACAAAGTCTAAATTAGATATTCCACTAATGGGAAGCTGACTGAATCCATTCTCAGGGTCTGCACTTATTTCTCCTAATTCTCAACTCACTCTATGAGAATAGTCCCTATGCTCAGGGTTTGTTAGGGGTGCAGGGAGGGGGAAAAACACAGTATCAGCTGTTTAAGATCACAGCTGCTTGAGAGTGACACCTGTTGAGGCTAACAATGGGTTAACCAATAAAAGTGAAAAGGAGAAACTGGACGGTGAGACATACATAGGAGCTCAGAAAAGCTCTAATATGCTCGTCACATCTACAAGGCCACACACAGTAACAGAGCTGTGTAAATGCCAGGGAAAGAACTGGAAAGGTGCTAATGTGCATCTCACCGCTGGCACACATGAAACCTTTCCACAAGCAGAAAACGAAAGTCAAGTCAGAGTTAATAACTGCCTGCCAGAGCACTGAAAGCATCCCACAGTGGAACGGAGGCCCTGGACAAATGCTGGGAGAATTACTGGTTCAACTTAAAGAAACTTCTGTATGACCATCAAAGTTACTAAGCAGTTAGTTCAGTACGCACATATGACAAAGAAGACATAACGTTAGTATATTAGCTCAGGTAAGTCACTGAACAATCAACAATAACAACAGCATCAAAAACAGATCCTGGGGAGAGGGGTGTGATTTCCACAGTGGTCACACTGTATTAGTGAAGAGGTCTAGTTACCAACACATACAACATAAAAATTTAGACATGCAAAGTACAGGAAAATGTAGTCCCTATAAAAAGGGAAAAAAAATCAGTCAGCAGAAACTATTCCTAACATATCCTAGATGAAACCTGGACAAAGAGTAAACAAACTGCTATAAATACATGCAAAAAAAAGTAAAATATATGTACAAAATAAAGTAACAGGAATAGAGAATAGCAATAAAGAGAGAAATATAAAAAAGAACAAAATATAAAATTCTGGAATTAAAAAGTAAGGTAATGGAATGAAAAATTCATTAGAGAGGTTCAACAGCAGACTTAAGCTTGCAGAAGAAAATAGTAAACATAAAGAAAAGTCTTTCTGTTCCAGTCTGAAGAACAGACCAAGAACAAGAAGAACAAGGAGGAGAATTGAGAATGGCAACAAAGAGGAGAAGAAAAGGAGACAGAGGAGGAAAAGAATTTGAGAAATAATGTCTAGAAACTTAATAAATTTGATGAAAAATAGTAGCTTGCAATATAGGAACCTCAACAAACACCAAGTAGGATAAATTCAAAGAAATAGGTAACAAGATACAACATAGTCAAACTGGAAAAAGCCAAACACAAAGAGAGAATTGAGAGAACAGTCACAAACAGGTTGTTCATCCATTTTAAGGCATGATCAAAATTAACAGCAGACTTCACGTCAGAAACTATGCCATCCAGAAGGCAGTGGGATAACATTCAGTCCGAAGAAAAATGAAGGTCAACAAAGACTTTTAAAAAAGGGAAAAACAAATTTGAATAAAAATATAAATCAACCAGAACTAACAAATATCTATACGACATGTTACATCAAAAACAATCTCAAATATATATGGAATATTCTCTAGAAGCAACCATATGTTATGACATAAAATAAGTCTCAATACATTTGCCAGGAGTGAAATCATACAGAGAATACTTTCATTTCCTTAAACCATATATAAAGAAATTAGAAATCTATAACAAAAGGAAAATTTGGAAATTAATAAATATGTGGTAATTAAATAACATATTACATAAGCAAAGGACAAAAGAAGAAATAAAAGAAATTTTAAAATACTTTGAGATGAATGTCAACAAAAACAGGACATACCAAAAGTTATGGAAAGAAGAAAAGCAATACTGAGAGGAAATTTTATGGCTATAAACATCTACATTTAAAAAGCAGAAAGATCTCAACTCAATAAACTAGCTGCTACATTAAGAAACTAGAAAAAGATGACCAAACAGAAACCAATACAAGCTGGTGGGAGGAAATTAAAAACTAGAGCATAAATAATGAAGTAGAAAAATAGCCAAAATCAACAAAGTAAAAAGTTGATTCTTAGAAAAGGTCACCAGTACTGCAAACTGTGAAAAACTATGAACAATTCTATGCCAACAAATTAGATGAACTATATGAAATGGACAACATCCTTGAAAGAACAAACAAGCAGCACTAACTGAAGAAAATGAATAATCTGAATAGATCCATAACAAAGAAAGAGACTAAATTAATTACCAAAAATTTTCTAACAAAGAAATTCTGGATTCAGATGGCTACAACAGTGAATTCTACCAAATGTTTTAAATAAAAAACTAAAATCAATCCTTCACAACTCCTCTGAAAATGAGTAAAAAAAAATAAACATTTCCCAATCTGATCTATGAGGCCAGTATTACTGATATAACTAATGACTAACCCTTTATGAGCACAGACAAATTACTTGTCAACAAAACACAGACAAATTAAAACCACCAACATATGAAAAGCATTAAATATGCTTCTCAAAAGGGATTTATTCTAAAAATGAAGTTTGGTTTAACTTACAAAAAATCAGTAAATGTAATATATCCTATTAATAAAACAAATTACAAAACACGATTATCTTAACAGATGCAGTAAAAGTGTTTAATATTCAATATTCCTTTATGAACAAATACTCAACAAATTAGGTATAGAAGGGAACTTTCTCAATCAACTAATGGCCAGCTGTTACTGTACTTTACCATGAAAGAATGAACTCCATCTAAGATTAAGAACAAGGCAAGGATTTATGCTCTTTCTACTTCTATTCAATATTGTACTAGAGGTTTTAGCCAAAGAAGCTGAGCAAGGAAAAAGAGGTAAAAAGTAAACCAAATTGGAAAGAAAGGAGTATATGTAACTCTAGTCACAGCTGACATTATCTTGTACCTTAAAGATCCTAAAAATCTACACAAAAACCTATTAGAACTAAGAAACACATCCAGCAATGCTGCAGGATACAAAATTAATAAAAAAAAACAAATCAATAGTGTTTCTATGTACTAACAATAAGGATTCAAAATTGAAATCATGAAAACTTAGGAGTAATTTTAACAAAAAAATGTACAAAACATAACATTGAAAGCTGAGAAACACAATTAAGTGAGACTAAAGACTTAAACAGACACCCCATGTTCATAGATTGGGCCACAATATAGTTAAACATACAGTGAACACATGACCCAGCAATTCTGCTCCTCAGGGTTCCACTCAAGGGAACTGAAAATCTTACATCCACATAAAATGTGTGCATGAATATTCATAGCAGCATTAGTCATAATAGCTCCCAAGTGGAAATAACCCAGGTGCCCATGAAATCATGAATGGCTAAAGAAAATGTGCTATATTCACATACTGCAACATTGCTCAGCCTCAAAAAAAAAAATGGCATGTGGATAGATGCTATAACATAGATGAAGTTTGAAAACACACCACAAGAAAGAAGCCAAGAACGAAGGCCATATGCTGTACCATCCCATTCAGATAATGTCCAGAATAAGCAAATCCCATTCAGGCAGAAAGCAGATTATGTACAAATGGATCAAGTTGAACAATGAATTACTCTCTCTCAACTGGAAAAGAACATAGTACACTGCTCATTTAAGTATTCATTCTAAAGTTCACATATTATGTATCAGTAACATGAGAGATACAATTAATTAGAATACCATTTTGTATCTTGTACATTGGTGGGTCAAAATATTGTAAAATATGATCAAGTGGGTAAGATTTAGTAATGCCTAGAAGAATTCAGGATCCCTTCAAAGAAGGACTAAAACTGAGAATTTCTGATGAGATTTCTGGCAGAAGGAAAGTAGGAGGAAAGGTAAGCCAGTTAGAGAACATCACACTTGTCTCTAGGCTACAGCAGTGGATATGGGCAAAGTAAGGCCAGAAAGGTCTTCAACAGACACATTAGAACGGACTTGGAAAATGATGGCATGGATTTGAAATACTATCCAAAGCATTTGTTTTTATTTTTAGTAAGGAGAGAGAGAGAAATGGAAAATGTGTTTCAGTAAACAATTCTCTAAGAAATAAAGAAATGTGTTCACTGAAAGGAAGTTCCAAAACCAGAAAACTCCCCTCACACCCAGACCTTGGGATCATTAGCAGGATCTAGCACTCTTGGTAAAAGGAGCTGGGCTCAGGCTGCGCCAGAAAGAAGGGTGTTCAAGGAATGGCAGACACACATCAAAAGAACACAGAAGACAGTATAAACAGACTTCCACTGACCAGATTTGGGTAATGTGAACACCAAACATATTAATTATGCAAATGATTTATAAATAAAAACAGAATCCATGGGTACACACTTACAGAAACAAAAACAAACATTAATTTAAAAATCTCTTTCAAATAATAAACATATGAGTAATAGAAATGCTATAAATGTAGTGTAATCTTCAAAGATTCATCTTCAAAGGTTAAACTATCTGTTGTCCTTTTTTCTCAATAAGCATAGAGTTGATTTACATATTAACAATATTTCACTTTGCCTGAATTTTGCCCTCAGTTTTGCTTAAGAAAATTGCAAAGAATGGTGATATAATTTCATACTCATCTAATTCTTATAGTTGCCAATAAGATGCTTTATTTCTGCAGTTTCTTGTTCTCATACTAATTTAAGTATTTTCTCTACACCATTAAAGTAAAAAAAAAAAAAAATGATTTCCATTTGGAGTTTTACTCCCCAAGTAAGAAACTAAGACTTGGCCCTACTGTTGTACTTTCAATAATTACAACATACTAAAATGTTCATGAATCCACTTTCTATAAAACAACACAATGCTTTACTTCCAAACTAAAGTTACTCAGAAAGGAATAAATTCTGAATATTTACAGTATAGCACCTCAAACAATAAACCCATGAAAATGTTTTGGACATCACAGCTTCCTTTGTTTCTTTCACTGTTCAACACTCTTCATAGGGGATGACAAGACAGTTATGAAATCCAAAAGGAACGTGTCTCAGTTAGATTTTATCATTTATAAAATAAACAGCCCCCAATAGCAATAATTGCAATACTTGGGCCAAAATGGCACCATAATTTTTTAAAATTCAAATGGATTACTGGAATAATGCAACCCACACTCAAAATGAGTTGATAAAGCAAAGTTTTGTGGCAAAAAAAGGTGAGGGGAAGTGAAGAAAGGTAAGACAAAATAAGGTTAAGTGAGGTAAGATAAGACCAGAGCAGGGGACAGGGAGAGAGAAGACCTGTAATACGCAGAGCTCAAATATTCTCCTGGCTATGTATAATATTTTGCAAAGTAAAACTGACTGAGATGGAAGCTATTTTGCATGGTCCAGCGGCGATGGCTAACAAATGAGAGTTTTGTGGGCTGCACGTTAGTCCCCTGCCTCATCTGCCACCCCTAATGACAGCAGCCACCTGCTGTTTTATTGTCACAGCTGGAGCCAGTTCACACTCCTTGGTGCTGAGCTCTGCCCATGAGCACCAAGCTCTCTCCTCGCCTCATTACTTTGATGAACTTTTTATGGTCAGCACCCATGAAGACCTCATCTAGGACTATGCGACACCGGCTGGCTTCAGGGACTACTTCCAGTTACACGAGGTGATAATACACAGTGACACTAGGGCTGCCTGTGTCTGTCAGCTATGGCAGAAGTGACTGCACTACACTTTTGACATTTCAGGGCCCACAACAGGTAAAAGTGCCATGAAATTCTCATGCTTAATAATGTTCTTTCCTCCTCATTGCCATGTAAAGATCATAAGATACTGCTATAATGAAGCTTTTTAATGGTACATGTTATTATAGAAAACCTAATGTACTGTTTATGATTACTGCCATAAAATTAAAATTCTTTTCATTTTCTATAGATTGAAAGCCATAGGAACAAATTTTTTCCTTTAGCTTTTAACGTAAAAAGGGATAAAACTGAAGCGGAATCAAAATCTTACTTGTGTCTATTAACTATTTTAAACTAAAACTTCCTCAGTTGTTTTTTATTGTTTTCTAATTTTGAAAGTGTGGCAATGATACATCAGCTGATTTTAAACTAAATGTGTAATTTTGATGGTAGAAAGGCTGTTCAAATAATGATGTTTTGAATACCAAGACTTTATAAGCTTTCTCTGATAATTACTAGACAAACATACACAGAAGTCATCGGAGCTGACTGCTTTCTGTAGGAGGAGAAAGTTTCAGATAATGTTAAAATGTTTTAACCACATTGAAAAAAAATTGACCAACTCTTAAAAGTTATTGTGTGAAAACTACTGAACATAATTTTTGTAATTTATAAACAGTGACTCATGCATGATAGTGAAAGTTTAACCTAGGAAAAGAAACTCTTCACAGCATTCAAAGTCAACATATTCCACATACACATACACACTAATAATGTTTTTAAAATATTCAAACATCCCCACATAACATTTTAATTTTCTAACTCCTGAAAGCTATCAGGATATCCAAAACCAGAATACGTAAGTACTTGCTCAGTAGTACTCCAACTGGTAAAGTTGACAAATTCTGCAGTCTAGCTAGCAGTTACTTAACATCACTTAAACTTATCTTAAAAGCCAACACACAAGTAGAGGGTGTATATGAACAAATGAGCTGATTTCTTTTATATGTTATTTCCTCTTCAAATCAGACAAGTATCCTTCTTTTTTCAGTTCCACTATGAAATTTCCATTGACTGTTAATATTCAAAATACTGGTATTCTAATTAAAAGACAGGATAATGTGAAATTTACAATGCTCCCAAGCATGGACATTGTTCTGAACTTTTTTGTGCAGCTAAAGAGAACTAAAATTGTGCTTGTTATGTACTCTATATTGCCCAATAGTGACAGAGGTCTGACTTTCATTATGAAAGTTAATAAGCTCAGAAATTTTTACATACAACGACTTGTATGCAAAGATCTTGCTTCTTGGACTTCCAGCCTCGAGAACGGTGAAAAATGAGTGTCTGTGTTTATAAGCCACCCAGTCTGTGGTATTCTGTTATGACCACCCAAACTAAGACAATAAAGTAACCCATTATTGTGTTGCCTTCTTAAAACTCATCTAAAAAATGTTTATTTACATAATATTTTACACCACCTAAAGAATATGTGTATCGTCTACGTAAGTGTGAAACATAGGGCGCTTTTCCCTGACCCCATCTCACTCTGGACTCTCTTAAAAATCACTGTATGCTGAATAATTTTATCTTTCCTTTACTCAATTTTATAGTTCTACCACATATGTACATATCCTTAAATAACCTAATAAATATACCACACTATAATAAAATACAATATTATATAATTATGATAAAATATATATTACTTCATTTGGCTTATTTTTGAGCTTCTCAAAAGTGGTATATCATGGTAGTCAGTGGACATTTTTGTTATTTCCAATTTTTTGTGACTATTGGACACAACTTAAATTTTTTTAAATAGTTTCTACTGCAGCAAACTGTGCTAAGTCTATGAACTTGCAAGTACGTGGTCTGATCCATATTGTTATTTTCTCCTCTACAAAAACCCCCTCTATGTCTAAAAATGAGAACACTATATTTCCATTACTCAAAAACTTTAAATACATTCAGAAAAAATGGGTGACATATCTACAACTACTCAAACTTATTTGAAGTGTTATTAAATAATATTGTCCAAAAAGCCTTGTGAGCCTCTCAGAAGTAATGACTTCTTCCCAGTCCAGCGGCAGTACTGGACATACTGTGGTCCCACCAAAACCAGTGGTCTCTCATGTTTGGGAGAATTGAGCTTCCTCACTTCTCTGCTGGGCGCCCATAAATCACAGGACATAACCCAGAGAGGACAATGACCAAGTGCTGGAAGGCAGAAGCCACTGATGCTTCCCAGGGAACCTGAATAAAAGGAGTATGACAGCAAACCAAGCAGTAACACCAGAAGAGATGAAAATCAATTCTACATACTATGTATTATCCTTAAAATTCTACAGCGGTCCAAAATCCAAAACTGAAAATGAAGTTTTCTTCTATAAACAAATCCTGCCTGCCCTTTACAGCTCCCACATCTGCTTTCAAAAGGAGAAAAATAGCATTTATACTTCCAAACCTCAAAAATAATAGTAATAATAATGATAATGCAATTCTATGATGGCATTTGTAGATTTAATACCCTAAGGTGTAGTACGTTCTAACCAGTTAGCTATTATAACAGTGGGTATTCAGACCCTTAACTTTGTTTCAATTTTTAGATTAAAAGGAATGGATATTAAGTAACACTGGAATTCCTCAAAAGAAAAAAATTAACCCACCTACACATTTGGTCCTCTGTGCTGAGAAAATCAACATTTCCCAATCAATCAAGGAGGAAGAGGAACAGCAGTAACTTCAGTGCACATT
Organism: Manis pentadactyla; assembly: GCF_030020395.1. NCBI lineage: Eukaryota > Metazoa > Chordata > Mammalia > Pholidota > Manidae > Manis > Manis pentadactyla. Next base: position 154,544,277 of record NC_080024.1, on the reverse strand, counting down.
CCTCAATTAGGAAAAGTCACATTCTCACACAAGTCCATTGAGATAGACTTTCACACTTCTACAAATAATTATAATAATCCTCATTGATACATTTCTATGAAAGAAATGTTCTCCTTTGTGCAATGTAGTCAGAAAAATATTTGTATATGCACCGAGAGTTTTTAAATTATAAACAAACATAATTGATTTTTGTCAAAGCAAAACTGTACCAAACAAAAACCTCTGTTCTCATAACTGATTGATTTACTTACAACCTTGATTTAAACCTCTTGTTCAGACAAAAAAATTCAAAGACAAGTGAAGTTAGAAATCTACAATAAAGAATATATCAATATGCCATATTTTAGTTAAACAGAACTAAAGAGAAACATCTTAGAGTAATTTGGAAAAATAATTGTTTTCAATTTCATGTCACATATAAATGTAGACCAAAAAAATATATATATACACATATACACACAACTAAAAATTCATGATGATTACTCCTGTCCAGTAGGAGTAGACTACAAATTTTATTTAGGGTTTTCTTTAATTTCTAAACATTCTGTAATTAATTTATTAATTTAATAATCTGAAAAATAAATACAGGCAAGTAAATTTTCATTGCTATCTCATGCTACTTAAAAAGAAAAGCATCCAGAGAAGCTACACTATTCATTGTATTGACTTTGGAGGTGCAGATCTGTCTAGTCCATAGAACTCTGGGACTATCACAAAGAAGATGATTCGGGCCACAGGTCAGGTCAGAGGTCATTAGCCCATCCACTACACCACTGCCACTCCCACACTCTGTATCTGTCACTTGCCAAAACTAGCTTTGGAAATACAAAGCTGAATAAAAACATCCAAAGCCCTGGGGAACCTCACAGCTTCATTAGGGGAGTCAGAACAGAACAAGTTGGGGGCCACTTCCCTAAGGAGGTAATAGAAAAGAGATTGTTGGAGGAATGAGTTCGTTAATAAATACACAGTATTACTCGATTGCTTGAAAGTCAAGAAAATAAGTAGTACTTACAGAGGTTGAACACTAAGCTCCACAGTATAAAGTAAGTAGAGAGCCACACTGGAATCACATACTCACAGGGTCCCATGACAACAGTAAGCACCTTACATAGTACATTATAATAAAGTACAGTATTTACTTGATTCTGATTCTGAGTATCGATTTTGAGTTTCACAATTGATTTAATAACATCTTTTCCAAAGGTAAAAACACCACCAAATTAATACCCAAATTAATTGTAAACACATTACAATTTCAAAAATATTAAAATATGAAAAAAATAGGTCTGATAAGCAGGAAGGAGGTAATAAATCATGATGTACCAATTCTTTCAGAGGCAACAGACACAATATATAAACATTTAAGAAAACAAAATGTTCCAGATAAAGGCAGAAGTAATGCAGTAAAATTTCTTTCACAACATTTTAGATTGCAAGAAGTTATTTCCATTAAAAATACCTGTACGAATACCAATTAGGGATTTCACAGATTTTAAAACAGTGACAACTCATTAGGATTTTATCACTACCTATCCTAAAAGGGAATATACACTTCAAATAACCTTATAATGGTCCTTATCTGGTTCAGTAATTTAAAAACTCACAGAGAATCTCCTCTCTTAAAAATATGAAAACTTTGCATTATCATATTATCTTACATCTAACTTGAGGAACCAAAATATTAAACAAGAATTGGGATACTTATACATACAACACACACACCAATCGGATCTGACAAGAAAAATCCTGGCCAACCATATTCATGCCCCTTCTACTTGAGTATCAAGGAGAAAATAAAATTGTTGCTATCATTTTTTAAATACTATTTTTCTATCTGGTTATGCCACTCACCAGCATACTTTCAGCAACTATTTAAGGGTGATTCTTAAATGTATATTTTACTTATAAAAACATACAAACAGACATACATATCTGATGCCTGAATTCTCTTTCAAGCTTTAAAGTCTCATTTCTAGCTGCCTAACACCTGGCTCCATCTGCATAATCCATGGTCATTTTAAATTCAACCCAACTAAAACTAAATGTGCCGTCTTCTCTCCCACAGTGCAATCCCGAATACCTGTAACATGCCTCTTCTCTAGGGCTCTCTATCTCGGGTAATAGAACACCACTTTCTAGTTCACCACCCAGATTACAAACATAAAGCCAAGCTCCAACACTCCAACTCACACTTCCATGACCCACCTGAGTGCCACCGGCTACCAGCTCCGAATCTACCCTCCTCCATCCATGCCTCCTTGTTTCCTTAATGATTTCCTCATCTGTTTTCTGAACAATTAAAATAAGGGACCTCACTGGCTTCGCTGTCTATGATTACTCCAAATTCGGTCATTAGCTGTACTGAAAACATCCTACATATAGGGTAGCCACATTTTTATCCAAGCCATGGCACTTACAGGATAGAAACAAGAGCTCATGGGACAAGCCACTAAGACAACAGGAGGAAGCTCGCCCATTGCTGGGGGAGACATCTAGGAAGACAGACCTGGGAGCTCTACACCTACATGCTACAAGCAGGAAACAAGAAACCACTTTTCCTAAAATAATGTGAGAGAGTCTATGAAAAAAGATTGTAAATTTCATTTCTGAGTTGATTTTACTTCAAACAAAACTGCAAAGAGTGGAGTTGAATGCTAAATCAGCAATATTCAGAGCAGAACAAAGCATGATTCAGGCTATCTGAAAAATACTAGGTTAACTAAATAAAACTGTGTTTTTTATAGAAAAAAAGGCAGTCAAAGTCAGCAATTTCTTGTGTCTCAACCTAATTAAGGTACTGGTGTCATGTCTCTAAACTACTTTTCACTGTATATTCAAGAACAGGTACTTCACAGCCCTTCCAGACTGTGAACTTCTAAGCGGTGTCCTCTTCTTACACTTAGGAAAGCAGGTCCTCGTAGATACAGTGAGAACGATAGGACTGCCTTGTGCAATAGTACCTTCCTCAACAGAATGTTCTTTTTGAATATTGTCATTTCTCCTTAACTATTTTAAGTCTTCTTTCTTCTCTGCTAAAACACCCACAGAAAGTAGGTAAAATGAAGAATACAAAGCAAAGCTTCAATTACCACATATGCCTAAATGTGCTAAAGGTATTAATACATAATGAATTGCCCCACAATGTAATCCCCAACTTAAAAAGACCTCAGGAAATTTTTTAACTGTTACCTCAGCTTTCCCGCTTGGTACAGAATCCCAGACAAGAACTCAACTGCTTTTCCTTTGTGAACTGTTCATCATTTCAGGTTTTTACTTCCAGTTCACAATCGGAATAATTGTAAAATCCAGCAGGGTAGTTTTATTAAAAGAGAATGACAAATTCTAAGTAACACCCACGTGGGGTTTGCAGCCTCCATCATTGATATCAGGGAGGCTGTTCTCCTGCTGGGGGTGTCCTTCATGCACTAGATGTAGGTGTGTATATGTGACAACGAAGAGCAATGCTATCATTTGAAATGTACAGATTAGTCATGGAAAATAGAGGTATTTTAGATGAAAATCAGATGTAAATTGCTGAACCTAAAGATAAAGTCAATGTCAGAGGAAATCTCAAGTCCAAGACCTAATCTTCATCTCTAGGGTCCCAATAATGTGACTTCACGCTGTGTTTAGACTTGATCAACTGATTAAAAATAGACAAAATTAAAACATACACACACACATGACTAAATCAGGATACTACTATACTTAGATAAAAATCATGAAAAAATACTAAATAAACTAGAATGCTTATACTGACTGTCTTCTATTAAAAAGGCCACTTGGGAAATCAAGTTATAATTAAAAGGTTGATTCATGAAGACACAGAGTAAAGAGCTAGTTTCCTTATCATGGTAATAAAATTACCTAAAATGAGGGTTCTCTTCCCTACAGTGTCCAAAATACATAAATGCTCTTAAAATTCTTGTTTTTATGGCTTACCTGGTTTTAGATTCCACATAGATTATCATCCTTTCATTAACACCATTTTTATTCAAAGAGGTTATGATATAAATCATTTAGGTTAGACCTGCCTTTCATTATATCATAGTCCAGGTTAAGATAAATTAATCACTTTAATATAATTCCTAAGTTTGTTTTATGCTAATAGAGGTACATTATATGACTAGCCAAATTATTTGTGTATATGTATGATTATTTGTATATCTGCATATATATACACTTTCATTACATATAATACACACATGTAACATTTGTATACTTCTGTATACATGTGTATATAAAAATTTCCCAATCTGATTGTAGAAAATGTCTTAATAATCTGTCCTACCTACATTTTGTCAATTCACTACCTATAATTTTACACACAATCCACTGAATGACTTTCCTAGGCCACTTCATGTACAACAGTCACTCTTTATTACATCACTTGACCAGCGATGATCTCAGAATTCCTATGATAAAGTTGCCTGCTGTCTACTGCCAGTGGGAGAGAGACTGGTTCTCTTCCAAGTTCTCCAAATGAAGTGAGTGATGGTGACAGCCTGGGATGGAACTGGTTAGAGAATTCCTGCAGTAATCAACTTGCACAACATGAGAGAGAACAAGGAGATATCACTGGTCACTATTTCTGCAACAACCCCGAGGGCGGGGACTGGGGCACTAGAGGAAACCCCAGACTCGGCTTGGCTAACTATTCAGCTCCCACCTGGGAAATCGAAACATCTGTAGTGAAGCACCATGGACAGAAGATGTAAAATATCAACACAAGGGAATATTTGGATCAATTTCCCAAAAGCCCTTCTCCCCAAAATTGCTATCCCTTGTCGCTGAACCTCAAACACTGCAGTTGTTCACAGGCACCAGTGAGGCTGTGCCTGATCCAATCACTAACCTCCCCTGTGCATGTGGGGGACACAGGCTTGTACACCACCCGCTATGGACTGACACTGCAGGGGAGAAACGGTTAGTGGGCAAGCCCTAAAGGAAGTGTAAAATACACATCACATCACATCACAGACAGCAGAGTGGTCACCCCACAGATATCGGGTCCTGATCCCTGGAAACCATGTTACCTGATATGAAAATGGGTCTTAGCAGACGTTACTAGGTTAGGATCTAAAAAGGGTAAGATTTACCTGGATTACGTAGTTGGCTCTAATTGTAATCACAAGGGTCCCTTTAAGAGAGACAGAGAGAAGTGACAGAGAAGAGAGGACAGGAATCAGGGAAGCAGAGACAGGAAGAAATGACAGGGCCACAGCCGAAGACTACCCGCAGCCACAGGGAGTGCTGTCTTCTCAACATCGTGACTTTGGCCCAGGCATACTGATGTCTGACTTACGGCCTCCAAAACTGCGAGAAAATTAATTTCTTTTGTTTTAAGCCACAATTGTGGTAATTTGATACAACAGCCATAGCATAACTAATATAGCATATTTCATATTTTGCCCAGAATATTTACATGGCATATTTGAAAATGGAGCAATTCAAAAAGTATCATAAAACAAAATTTAAAAAATAAAGTCCTTACTGATGTTCTGGGCATTATATACATTTTTATTATATGTATAGAGTTTCCTTTCATTTAATGTTCAGAATATCATAAAAGTGTGTTTTTAACTCTTCTCAGTCTGAATTTTTCCACTTTTGTTTTTAAATAAGCATGTATTTTTTTGATCCTAGAAAAATTAAAACAGGTTATACCACATTATAAAGTTTTATAATTGGTATGAATCCTCCTTCAGAGTATATTTTTGGAGTTAATTAAGTTCAGTGAACATTCTTACAATCATGTTCTTCCTTCGATGAATATTAACCAAGCTTCAGGAAGAGTTGTCAGAAGCACGTTATCCCTCTACGTTAAGTTGGAGAGATGGGCTTTCTTAAAAAGGTAGAGTCCAAACGCCAGAACATTTTCTGAAAGGAAGACACCTGTTTCAGAAAGCACCTACTTTTCAGCTGCCAACACTACAAACATGTACTTCAATGTGTGATTTCTGGCTACTGGTCCTCAGTGACTTGAGCTCTGAGAAGCAAGGTCACAGAATGTAATCAATTATCTAGTTCCACTCTCTTCCTGCTTCCAGCTCCGGGGAGGAAGGGGTGCAGAGGAGTAGGAGAACACACTACTTACAATGAAAAAGTGAAAGCTCTATGCATTTCCTTCTAGATAATCCTAAATTTGAATATTCAAACCAATAATCTAATATATACCATAGCTTCACAGACATCAGTTCTTTAGCAACAGGAAATATTAATCTGAGAAGTCATACACTTTGTGGTGAGAAAAAAATTTCTTGGCACTGAAGAAATGAGAAGTAAGCAACTCCAAATACTGAAATAAATATCCATTTAACAATAAGTTAGTCTAACTTTCTATTAATCTCACTGAAATGAAGAAAAAGTCTTTATGATACCAAAGCCCAAGACAAAATTGCATGTTGAAGACCACAGATGCTGTTGAACTTAATATGATCTTGTTTGCTCTGCAGTGAATCTAAATAAGCACCATGAACCATATGCCACATACCAAAATTACAAAGAACGGATGTCTCAAAACTCAAGTAATACTAATATTCTCATGTAAAAAGGGCCATAAAAATAGTAGAGCACTTTCATATTATAACCTGAATAAAAGATAAGTAACTAAATACATCAAATATTTTACTTTACTTCAGGAAAGTATTTATTTTTCCAAACAATTTATCTTTTCGAATCTCCTTAAACCATTTCATAATTTCTATGACACACCTGAAAATGGGTTTATAAATTCCAGTATTTGTCCTCTGGTGTTCATTCAGAATACTTCTATTCATAGACAGACAACGTCTGAATTCTCCTTCTTAATTGAATAGTGAACATAAGAAAAGACACTAGGCTTATGTAAGACATAGTTACTATTGTACAGTCCCCAATTTTTAACCCACTCTCAATTTTCAACTTTATATTGTACTATAACACTTCATAATTCCAACTAGTTTTTATAGAAATCCACAAACTATCATAGAATTCAATATAAAACATATTCAGAGATCTTGAAATAAATCTCCCTTTAAGTTTTAAAAACCTGTCATTGCATTTTTATACAGATGCCTAATATTATAAATGCCTAATTAATTCTACTAAGATTATTTTAAGTCTAGAATATATACCACTTCCCAAGAATTTAAAAATCAGTATTACTCCAAAATTATGATATCCAAAAAAAAATTGTCCATGAGTCTACAAAAATGCATACCTAAACATGTGTACATATACATACATGTGTGCCCAGTGTGTGCACACAGATACATACACACACACACCTGTAGTTCTTTGTTGAAAATGTATACCTATAAGTATGAGTAAGAAGCATGGTTAGTCACCTACGGCACTAACCAACAACAGATTAATTTTTCATCTTTACAGATAACAAATATCATGACTGCTTAATACATATGTACATATAAATGTATAATTATGTATTGATTAGTTTAGCTTTTAGCAAAACACAAGAGTGCATTCCATTTCTCCAGAGTAAGATAGTATTTTTAAAAATTATACCAACAGACCATTAGCATTGAGTGAATTTATTTTCCCCAACAGTGCTAAATATATGCAAAATTTTCATTCTTTAGAGTTGCATAGTAAATGATTAACACCAGCTCTGCTCATTATCTCGCTTAACAAAACTTCTCTAAAAACAAATAAATCAAAAATGCCTCCAACATTCCTGAATAAATAAATTACAGACCTATTCAGTGGCAGCAATGATATTTTAAAAAGCTTGTGCAAGCTCATTGTACAATTTTATTACAAAACCGCATTTGATATAAGAAAAAACTGTCCACCTTTTTATTCTCTACATAGTTTTACTAGCAGGGATGGCTTCGCAAAGAGGAAGAAACTTTATAATAGCAGGATATCTAGAAAGTGTTAACCCTGTGTTCTAACAGATTATAGTCACTGCTAATTAGGAGCTGATACTTCTCATAAAGATACTTTAGGAGCCAAGGGTATTTTTCTCTCATAATGAGAATATAAGGATAATGACAGCTAATAGGCGCCATCACTATATGATCAGAGACCATAAATGAGAACATTTGTATAATGGGAAATATAATTCTTGACTTTAAAAATATGTATTTAGATAGGGTGCCGAGAATTATTTTTATCTCTGTATAACCCCCACAACTTTCATATTAAACAAATGCCATACAAATAACTGACAAAGGCATCCTGTGTGTTGTGGTTTTTAGTAAAAATAGGCAGTACATAACAGCTATGCCTAAACTTCATATTTTTAAAAACCTCAGTAGAGAAATAGCTCTAATTAAGCATAAATGTTAAGAGGAAAAAATTAGCGAAGTGATGAAACTGCATTATTTTAAAGTAAAAATCAATGCATTGCAGGATTCAATAATGTTAACCTGGTAATAAGTCTACAGCATACTAAAGACTGCAAGCTAAAGTCTAATATTAAAGCTCCAATGAGGTAACCTATATTTTATTCCAACAACCACTAAAAAAATCATCTTCTTTTATGACTGACAAAAATTATAACACTAGAAAAAGCTTTATAATTATTCTGATCTTACCATTAAAAATATCCTTCAAAACAATTCTACCTAAAAGATTTTTTCTAACTCAAAAAGCACAAACACATAAAATAATCAGTTCTAAACACAATAAGCTCCTCTACTGCCATAACCTAAAAGATTTTTCTTAGAATTAAGAAATAAAAAGAAGCATGTAATTAAGGTGACTGAAACATGCTTTCATCTAGCAGAGTAATATGGTAGCTATTCATCACCTGAAGCCATAAAACACTGGGTCTTGTCCTTAGCATATTCTAATGAAGCCTATCATGCAAATGAGAGTGACCTTTTCCTTGCATTCCGCAAGTTCACATTTATTCCAGGAGTACATAGAGTTTGCCAATACAAACTAGCCAAAGACTGGTAATTACTGTAATCAATTAGTAGTTAGTGTCGTTCTGCTCATTTTCAGCTAATGTCAACTAAGCCATTTTTGAGAGAGCCACCCTTGACAAAAGCTTTTCTGTTGTTGTTTATAAAAATGAAGAAAAGAGAGAGATGAAAACACTAAAATTTTCCAATATGGCTGCAAAGTTGCCTTCCTCCAAAAGACATGAAGATTCAAGACAGAGCCCTAAAGTTTACAACGGGCAAAGACTCTTGGGTAAAGTTGCACACCCTTAAAATGACATTGAAGTTTCCTGCCTATACAATTAAACATTAATATTTAAATATTTAAATGAAGGACACTCTCCTGCCAGCAGTTCAGACTTGGTAGAACTTGGGCACTCTTCGCAACGGTTGAGTAAACAGGCCATACCCTCTGCTCAGGCACAGTCTATGCTGTCGACAGTTATGGATAGGAAACATTACGGCAGCCGGTAATTAAAGTAAAAACTAATACTGTCTCAGAGATGGGGAATTTTGTAAAGGAAAATCATTTATCATGGCTTACAGTTCTCACAACCGAAATGAATTATCTTCTCTATTAGTACATATCCATTGTAAGTTAGTGTATTTACTAAACTAAGATGAGGCCCACCGGCCCATCTTAATTGCATTAGCTAGTAGGCACAGAACAAAAACATAATAGGTTGCCAAAAATATTCACACATATTGAACAACAAAATCTTGGAATTTAAAAATGGGCATCAAGAAAGAACAAGTACCAATTTAAATTAAAGGCCATTGAATCACAAGAAAACCAGATTACTGAAAAAAGCCGCAGCATTTTCCCCTTAATACAGTTGGGTTTTTTTAATTTTCAAAAAGACTAGAGGAAAACACCTTTGTGGTTTCTAGTTGCTAAAGTGAAATGTTAATTTCATATCAACTAATGTCCTGTCACTGGACCTGGTCAACATGTGAAGGACAATATATTCAATACTCACTTATGAAAATTTATGAGAGGAAAAAAGATTATTCTTATGCTAGGAAGAAAATGAATCTGTATCTTACAGGTTATCAAAAAAAAAAAAAGAAAATAGTAATACTGAGATGAGTAATTTCACTGAGTGAGATTCCTGAACTCAAACAAATAGCAGAACTAAATGCCAACCTTGTTTGTACCTGTCAGACTAGGGCACCTAAAGTCATGTTTTGCTAGAATCTATACAGTCTGGGGCCTTTCATAAACTGAAATCTCTGCCTACTAAAGAATTACAGATTTTAAATGAAGAATATTTACTTGGGAGAAATACTACAAGATTACATTGACACATTAAAGTGTGTGTGTGTGTGTGTGTGTGTGTGTGTGTGTGTGTGTGTGTATACTTTTAATCTATGCAAAAAAACCAAAACAGTAAATAATTTTTAAAAAGCAAAAAACCGTATCATATGCCAAGTGAGGACATACAGTTTATTTCCTGGTGCCTGAAAGTACCATTCTTAAATATCTGAAAATACCAATGAAATGCAGTCCTTTTTTAAATTAAAAATGTCTATTAAGTTGCTGTGGAAAAGAAAACTATCACACTAAAGATAATTATTTCAAATCTATGTCCATGCATAAAAACAACTTTCCAAAAGGGCAAAGAATGGTAGAACAGAAGTGAAGTACACTAAAATGATGCAGGTTTCCCCAGGTGCCTAGGCCAACCGAGGCACAGTGGTCTACCTTGTCATGTACCTGCAAAACTGTGGTTTGGGGGGAAACCTCGTTTTGAAGTGTTTGTTTCCATGGTGATATTAGAGTAAGAAGTGCAATCAAGTGGCAATAACTGGAGTAATGTTGAAGATTTATTGGTTGACTTCTGCAGACTGCTGGAACCAGTCACCTCACATGGCATCAAACACGCGCGACTTGTCGATACTGACACAGAGCCAAACAGCAGGAAGACAGCACTTTACATTCTTGTCAGAAGAATAAACCGATGTAAGCCCTGACAGCTACTGAGAGGGGACAAGAGCAAACAAGATGAGCAAAAATAGAAAAAAAGGAACCAATAAATCTGAAAGGCCTGAGGCTTCTCACAAGAAATGATGCCAAGCACAGAACAAGGAGCGTTGCTTGACTTGTCTCAAAGAAAAGGCTCATGTGAAATGCTACACAAAAGATGAGGCTCCCGGAACACTGCTGCTCAAGCACAAGATGAGGTCTTTACGGTAAACACTTAAGACAACTTGTGACCAAAGTCCTGTTAGGACACTAATTGTCCATGAAAGCTGACCGGCAGCAAAGCCATGCAGCTCAGTCCCAATCGTGTGGGCTCACAAGTAACATGACTGCAGACGACAGAAGACATTCACACATCACAAAGACCCAAAATTCAGGGGAGCGCTACATCGCACGCATGGAAAAGAGACACTTCTCAGCCTTCATGCTTCTTAAATGGAAATAGTAAAGCTCAAATACAATGTCTCAGATTTTCTCGATTTTTTTTAAGTATAGCTTTTCTTGTTCTATTGATGGAAAACACAGAAAATGGACGGGTGATAACATTTTAAAGATATTAGATGAGGTTACTTAATAAATTTAAAAACCTTACAGTAAAAGAATTGAAGAATAATAGTAACTTTCCATTCATATGTACTCAATGAATGATTTAAAGTTGCTAGAGTATTCCAATTTGCTAAGGGCGCTTAGTATAGAAAGAGGTTTGAGCAAGTATTACATAATGTAATTTACAATTATTGCAGCATTTCAATTTTTCCATAAGCTAATCAAGTGTATAAAGCACCTTTCTAATGCAGTAATTTAAAACTACATTAGGTAACTTTAAATTGCCTTGCTTATTATACCTTATTTAAAAAGTTATAGAGATAAAAACTAGTATTTTAACTAATAATTTAATAGTTAAACATTTTTCACTTGAAGCAGAGATATGTGTTGAAAAAAACCATAAGCATACATGTTGCGCCTGTATTTAAATCAAAAGTACAGTAAATCTTGTTTAATTTGGAGCTATTTCAATGTTTGGATTAATCTACACAGAAAAAGTATAGAAACTAAGTTGATTAAAAATTGATCCCATTTAATTATTCAATGGATTTCAAAATTACCCACTTTCCATCTTGAATAGATTTCTAAATGCACTTACTACAAACACTCATATTTTCTAAAAGAATGAATAAACAACTGAAAAACAAGTGGAGCAAAGTGGACACTGTGATGTCAAAGAACACTACTGGAAGGATTCATTTTTTATTAATTTTGAAATTAAAAAGAATAATCACTTAAGACAAAAGTTTTTATTCTTTTAAGTAAACAAAATAAAAATGTTCCCTATTAATGAAAGGCAATTCTCTGAGGAGTATAATGAACTTTATAATCAGTTCTTGGCTGTATACTGAAGGACCATCTGAACAGTGCTCATCCACGGTAAATCTCGCTTTCTAATTTAACAATTAGCATTGATACACTTTGTTTTATTGAGACAGGAAGAACTCCTTTAACGGTGGTTTAGAGCAAGATAAGCATCTCCTCCTATGGACAGCTACATCTACTGTCTTAGTTACTGGCTTCTGTTGATACTCTCAGAAGGGATTTTCATGTCCCCTCTACAGCACTGGGAATCCTCAGCACCAAGTCCAAAGGCTAGTAAAGAATTTGCAGAAGTAGGTCTTACTCTTTTAAAAATTGAAGGAAAAAACCAAAATAAAACATGCATTGTTGTGGAAACAGAAGGCAGTCTCTGCATGAATAATTTCAACAAGGATAAGAAGATATGTTAAGAGTCTGAAGCTGTTCCGTTCCTTTCCATAAGATGTCCACAAATGGCTTCATTATTTAGACCTAATCCCCAAATAATACGTATCTATATGCAAAGACAGCTAACTACAGAAGTCCCAAGGTAGGATTTGAAAGGTCTGACACAGCTGGAAAGACACAGTTCTGGCCTGAAAGTCCCTGGGTTATTTTGTCAATGATACCTGCCCTTTTTTACCTCCATGAGACTCATCACCCTTATCTAGAAAATCAAAGATTCAAGAGTAAGTGCTCTTCCTGCTCTAAGATCTAGCACCTGTTCCACATTATCTACACCTTGGTAATCTCTGGATCACCATCATCAAAATGACCTGGGCTTGTGAACAGGCATGCTTTAGGACCCAGATCTAGATCTGACTCATAGCAACAAAGGGTAGGACTTTTCACCATCCCCCAGGCGATGTTTCTACACACTCAAGATGGACAGTCACTCATCTACAACTCTGGTCTCTCAAAAGACTACATGTAATAAACTTCTGACAGTCAGGAATAAAGGCTGCCTCATTAAACAGTAGTGAAAAGATGAACTTGAAAACTAATTAGCAGTGCTTAGTACAGTTATCTTTCCAAAATACAGGGTGTTGAAATGAAAGTTTCCTGACCTCACTGCTCCTCCTGATTAGTAACTGAAAATGTGTTTGCATTTCATAAATGGGTTCAGCCTCAACAGGCTTAGAAATTTCACTCCAAGAAATGAGGACAAAAGTATTTTTGTTCAGTTAGTAGAAGCAGGTTCCACTTCATTTGACTTTAGTAAAACACAATAAACTTACCTGAGAAAAGCTAATGAACTGACCGACTTACACAATTATCAGGTCATTGAACCAGATGGGATCTTATTCAACTAATCTAACTCCATGAGCAACTCCTATGAATTACATCCTAATAAAGACGCCCTCTTCCTCAACTACAGGAAACTTAGTATTTTGGAGAGAAGCGTACTACCTTTTGAACAAATTTAGTGATTACGATTCCACTTTTATTGACTCAAAATCTGTACTTTACACTATTTTTACATGAATAGATGAATCAATGCCAGAAATATGTACAGTGATTCTAGACACTTATGTTGTTGGAAATTTACACTGCAGAAAAATCAGCAGCATTTGTTCCTGTCTTCGAGGTATGAAAAAAATGTCAATAAATAAGACTAAACTAAAGACTATCCAGAAAATCACTCATCAAAAGTATTCTGTTTGCTTCATAAAGAAGTAGTAAAAAACAGAACAAGAGATGTTATATCCCATAATTAAGACTTAAATGTAAGTTATTTTATAATACAAATAGATTAATGAAGAGATTAGTCAGGAAAACAAACCTAGAATATTGTTAAAGATCAAAAACTGATGAAGGGAAATGTTTTTGACTTATAGCTTCCTGTAATTATAGCTTTCACTTCATGGACGACTGACCAAAATTCTCATTTAAACCATCCTTTCTACATATCTACATTGGGAAAACTTCTGACATAATACATCATTTTTCTATAAACTTATAGGACCCTTTAGAGAACAGTGAAAAAATGAATATATTTATAGACTAACAATAATTTAAATCAAAGGTCAAAATTGCTAATGGTCTCTGAAGTTACAGGGTGATGCTTAAACTCCATTACATGTAATCAATGCTCAACAAGATACCACTAAAGCAAAAAGTCAAAAGATAGTTGACAATGACAGTGAAACTACAAGTAGCCGCAAACTCCACCACCATTGAAGAGGATGTAGACTCAGAAACATCAAAGGCCGTAGCTAGTGTAAACACAGACAGAACACGAGGCAGCGGCTGCTCCTTTCTCTCCAGCCAAGGGCAAGAGTGACACCCATGTACCACTGTGAGTGGGTTCAATGATTGGACACAGTGTGAAGATTTCAAAGAGGATGAGCATTTCTTGCATTTTAATCTTGACCTGGAATGCAAAACAATCTATTGTTTAGAAAATCTTCACATTAGAGAAGCCATATAGAGAGAATATTAAAAACAATAATTGAGACAATTATTAGGGATGATATTAAAACTGTAAATAATATGTAGAGCTTCCCAAACACTGCAAACTCCATATCAACTTCAACACACCATTTCCTTTAATAGCATCAAAGAGTAGCAAAAATCACAGTCATTCACATTATCCAACTGGTGCTGTCCTTCAGGACCTGAAGCAGTGGCTGGCACATGCTGTTCTAAGGCATTTGCTGAGTGACTACTCGATCATTCCGTAACAAACATGACTTTCCAATCCTACTCGAAGAGATTACATTTAATTATCTAAAGACTGTCACCTTCTAAGAGGCCATTCAGGACTTAGAAGCACTGTATATACAATCACCCCTTACACAATAGGAGGTTAGAAACACTGACAGCCCACACAGTTGAAAATCCACAAATAACTCTGACTCCCCCAAAACTTGACTACTAATAGCCTACTGCTGATCAGAAGCCTTACCAATAATATAAATGTCAATTAATACACATTTTGTATGTTCCATGTATTATGTACTGAATTCTTGCAATAAAGTAAGCTAGAGAAAATAATTTTTTTTTCAAATTGTCACAAACCTCCAAAGCTTTCTCTATTGTATTTATTGAAAAATATCTACATGTAAGTGGACCCATACAGTTCAAACTCATGCTGTTCAAGGGTCAGCTGTCTCTATTGAATGTTACTTTTAAAACTCTATAAACATTGCCAACCAAAAATATTAATGATGATCAGTTTTTGTAATTTTATCCTTCTTCTAACTACTTCTAAAATTAATATGAAAATATCTCTTTCTCTTGTGTTTATACTCATACTGAATACAATACTACAGACCTAAAGTCAGTAAGTTCAAAGGATTTTTTTAAAGTGTACTGTTTGTGTATATGGCTTTTGTACACCATAGTGGTATTGTATTAAGTTAAATGACTTTATTTAATCCATATCTGCTATTCCCACCATATCTAACATTTTATACATGCTGGATCCTCTCCCAAAATATTTAGTAAATTCACAGTAAATCAATGAATGAGAGAAAGGATGTGCAAGAAAAACACAGATTTTGCCTTTCTTCTCTGGAACATCTGGAGCAGAAGAATCCATATTATGAAACCATTCCTCTAGTTGGGAAAAGGTTATATAGAAAAATCAATTCACAAACACCAAAAATAACAGGTTCAAGCTGACTGTGACAGGGACTGAGAGTATCTCAGGAACATCTCATCTTTCACTGAAGACCCTCTCAGACTCCTGTGCTAACAGCCAGCCCTTCCCCCAGGTACTAGGCAGATGCTCAATAAACATTAACTCACAGTAAATGATTCACACCAGGTTGTTGCTGGTTCTTTTCCTCTGGCACTGCCTCAATGATAGCTATTTGCTCACCTTCATTTCCATAGAGGCAACAAATTCTCTCTAAAGTAAACACTGGACCCTGAACATGAAACTCCGATGCCAACCGCTATAGTAATGAATGAGAAATTTGGATAGGAGTCTATATTCAAATCAAAACCTGCCTTGGCACCTATGTGGGAAATCATAGGATCTACTACCTTTAGAAGCAACATGGAGAGAAAAATAAATGAACAGAAACTACTTTCATGTTGAAAATATGCCACCTAAGAGGCTTAAGAACCTCTCTTCATTTTAATAAAATTCATTATCACTCAATACTGCTAGCTGGTATTTAGTTGTTGAAACTCTCTGGGCCTCTACTGATTCTACGGTTACAATGTCTTTCCCATTTCCACTCTTTGGCCTCTATCCAATACCCTCTCTGTGAATTATCTCCCACACTCCGACCACAATCTCCTTTTCACACACCACGGTTTCTACCTGTATCCCCTTTATTCCCAGAACTTAAACTACCATCCCTATGAGGTAAGCACTAAGTATGCCCTTTCCGTTGTGCAGCCCAGCCACGGACCATCCTTCATTCTTGGAGGTGTCGGCTTATACCCATCCCACAGAGTGAAGCTTTTCAGTCATCAGATTTTCCAAACCTAACATTTGAATCTCCATACCCTTAACTTGCTAAACATTCTCTCGGTCATTCCTGTTGAACTTTGGGATAGCCTTTAATTTATTTTCTTTACCTCTCACATCAAATTTGCCCAAAAGAGAGTTTCTTCCATTGTTTCTTAAGTGGATATGTCAAGTCCACTGCTCCGCTCTCTACCCAAGCCTGCATATCTCCCAAACACACTGCAGCCACAGGTCCCTTTCTGGCATATGCACCTCTTGCTCTACTGTCCAAATTCAGCCCACACACCACAGGTACTTTAAGTCTTTCAAGGAAAGTCCTACTTGAGCAACTCCACTCCCCTGCTCACAAAATTTAACAAGTCCATCCTCAGGTTCAGTCTACATGCCATCAGACTGCACTTTCAATGACTCCCCATCACCTACAGGAGGAGTTCCAAGTGACTTACCCTCCCCACTTTGTGACTGTACCTGACTACATCTCTACTCTCATCTCCCTTCAGTGTATATTCTGAGGTTCATATTCCCTATCCACGATTCTGAAATCTGGAAAGTAATGAACAATGAAAGTTTCGTTCTTTAAAATCATCTGGAGAGAAACCAGACTTGAACTGACATGAGGCTACTTATAGAGACATCATTTATCCCAACTATGTTGAATATGCATCTGTACTGCCATAGAAATAGTAAAAATTAGATTAGCATGCTGCCCCAGAGACCACCTGGAGTTATTTAATGCTTACTACCTACAAAATATAACCTTCCTAAAATCCCAAAAATTGTGAATTGCCAAAACACTTCTGTCCCTAGGGTCTTGGATAAGAGAAGGCTGCCGCAGAACACCCGACTCTGCAGCCCTAAGGCATCTTGAATCCTTCCAGGACTTTGTCTCTTGTCACTCACCTTCTAAGATTTCCTCATCTCAGTTTGGGGGTGAACTCGACATCCAGTATAATATCCTCTCTGAAGCCCCCACTGGTCCCCCTTTCATGATGATTTAAATGTTGCTTCTCTACATCCCATTAGGAAGGGCAAAACCACATTTTATCTATGGTGATTAAGTTTAGTAAATGATCCTTATCTCCTATTAAGATGCTTAGAAAATGTAAAAAATCCCTACATTTCTCCATAGATTGACTGCTACCTTACAAAATGACTAGAACTTCTCACTTCCAAAAAAGATGGACTGAAATACCACAAATGCTAAAGACCACGTAAAATACTCCCAACTGAGTCTTCCTCAAAGGCACAATTAATTTGCAATATTGAGTACAAGGAATCTAGAATCTAGTAATTTCCACAGGATTAAAATTTGAACATTGCCCTACAAATATGAAAATGAATGTGCATTAATTAAATAGTCAATGATTTATATTTGAAGTCCAGCCAAATTAGGATCTCTCAGTGGGCCATGCCTTAACTCCATGTATAGGATTCCCCATAATTCACAACTCCCTGACAAAAGGGTCACTGGTAGCAAAACTAGGCATGTTACTGTGATTTCTTTTTAAATAAATTAAAATCAATACATATATATATATATATATACACTATTTCAAAATTATTTTCCAATACACTGCTGCTTCATTTTTCTATGTAATTTAGTTAGACAAATCATATTTTCACCAAAAAACTTATGAACATTCCTTGAAATATTATATTTCTCAGTTACAGAATACCACCTACTCAAATTTAAAAATATTAAAATGAAAACAAAGCAGTTTTTCATATTTTGTAAGAATGAAAAATGAAAACCCCAAATGAAAAACTGGAAGAGGTTAAAGCTGCTTTTAAGTTTCAATCCAAGTCCAACATTTTTTTTTTAGATTCCATCAGGTTTGGCAAACTTCAGATTATGGGAGATGAAATGATACAGCAAACATGAAGACACTCAAGGAGATGATCAAAACAAAATGATACAGTGAAGAAACTATATACACTTAGTGAACATATCAGATATGAAATTAGGTTCTATCTCACCTACCATTAAAGTAACTTGAAAAGCAGTTATTTAAACAAGTAGAATGAAACATATAGAAGGCCTAGAACTTGAACAGATCATTCAAAATACAGAGATGTAAATGTTTTAATTGTGCAAAAATGCCTGACCAAAATAGTCAACCAAAAACTGCCAAAAACAGATTGTGAGAGTTCCTATCCATCAAATGAGAAAATACCAAGAATCCACTGTTAATGGTCGGAAGGTGCAACAGGCTACATAAACCCGCCAGTGTTAAATGGAGCACACCTTTTGGAAAGCAATTTAGTTCATGTAAGAACAACTTTAAATATCATCATTCAGTTTGAAATACAGTATTTCTACATTAAGGTACCTATCCTAAGGAAATAATATGAAAAGGGCCCAATAATGTATCCACAAAGATGTCCACTCCTGGGTCATATAATAAAAAAAATATGTGAAGAACGAATGGGAGAAACATTAAGATATGCTCATATAAATTGTCACATGCATACATGTGAAATGTTATACTGCCATAAAAAGATACACCAAGAATATTTAATAGCATGGGAAAACATTTCTCACATAATTTTAAGCAAAAACAGATTTAAAATTTTTATGTTTAACACATTCAGCTGTGTAATACCAAAAGAATCATATTAAAATGTTAAAGTGGATTAAGAGTGATAGTTTTTCACATTCATTAAAATTTATTAACTTCTCAATTTCCCAAAATGAGCATATAAGGCCTTGAGAATAAAATTTAGAACTACTTTAAAAAATACATTAGAGGGGTTGTTTTGCTTCACATACTTTTAAAAAAAATAATAAGCTTCTAAAAACCAAGCCTCTCATAAATAAAAGCTATAAAGTCTGGATAAAAATACTAAAAATTAACTCTCTGATGGTTCTGGAGACTAAGCAAAAGCTGGAGGGGTTAGAGTGAAGTAAACAGCAAAAGGTAAAGCCAGATCCCCACTCCGTCCTGGTGGCTTTACCCTGAGGATGCCCAGAGTTGGAACCCACTGAGGAAAGGCAGGCAGCTAAAAAACCAGCTATACTTCTGGACCAGATGGAAAGTGTCCCGATGTCACAAGAGCCACAGAAGAGTAAGAAGCTAATGCAATAAAAAAGAGCCAAAGGAACACCTGATTCTATGAATAAACCCAAAGTACATAAACCATGTGTGAACAAGGAAGAGTGAGAACAGCTGCAATTATAGATTCACTATCAGAAATGAAAGTTAAGCAACTGACCACTGCAGATATGACAGATGCCCTAAGATGGGCATCAAGTTAACTGCCTGCTAAAATGAAAACACCACCAGGATTTACAGGAATACAACAAAATCAAGAGAACATACAACATAAAATTCAAAGATGCAATCCAAAATTACTTGACTTATGAAGAGTCAGAAAAATGTGACCAAGTCTCAAGCAAAAAAGATACATGGCAAAGAAGATTAGCACAAAGCTGGAGTTATTTATAAAAGTCTCCAGAGTAGCTATAATAACTGTACTAACTGCAATAAAGGAATTATATTTAGAACAAATGAAAAGAAAGGAAATTACAGAAAAGAAATAAAAATTATTTTTCAAAAAGCCAAATGATACTTTGAGAAACAAGAAATAAAATATTTAAAGTAAAAAATTAGCTTATAAAGACATGGAGATGACAAAGTAAAGAATCTGTGGATTTTAGGACAAATTAATAGCAATCATACAAAATGAAGTACAGAGAGGAAAAAGATTGAATTTAAGGAAGTAATAAAAACAGCCCCAGAAAAAAAAAAGACAGGACAAAAATGGGGCAGAAGGAACTCTGAAGAAATATTGGCTCATCCAACTTTGGCAATATAAAGGTGTCAGCAAATTTTCTCCAAAGCAAGCATAAAACTGAGTAAATAGTCAAAAGCACCAATTTCGTGAATATGAAAATCAAATCCAGACACCACAATGCCAGGCACTTTATCTAGAGCTCCAGAAGGAGCTGGAGAGAGGAGGAATCGCCTGGGATGCTGTTTTCCCTGCAGCCACGCCTACCTGGTGGGGGAACATGGTAGTTTTACTAACATGTGACTCACTCAGAAAACAGCTGCTCTAAGCCCAGGTGGTGGAGAAAGGAAGCTATTTGGTGCAGGGAGCACAACAACACAACTTTGTCAGCTAAAAGTAGCAAAGTTGGTAGGAAGCTAATGAGGTAATCTTACGACATTGCTACACAGAGGTGTGAGTCCAGTTTGGGTAACTGGCGACTAGTAAAAAATTAACAAGAAGACAAGGTAAGCCTATAAATGAAAGATCAATAAAAGGACTAGATGGATAAAGCTCTCCATGTACTCCAGTTGTCAACACAGGCTACAAAGGAAACCTGAGGGAAGCTCTGGCAGGTGAGCTTGAAAACTGGGTAAACTAAATGTATCCTCAGTGTACACCTAAATAGAAGGACAGGTTGCAGAAACCTTAACAGGCTCAAGGTATTTGACACAAAGTCTGTCCAGAACATTGTTTTGACTATTAAGTCTTACATTTACGGGAAAACACCCAGAAACTCAAGGATAAATAAATGAATAAGCAAGCATTTAAAAACTGAACAGAAACATCACAGGCTATATAGCACTGGGAAATAAAATTCTTTGTTTTTACGAACATGTGAGTTAAAAGGAAAAAAAGGCATTCTTTGAAATGTGAGTCAAAATCCAAACTTACTACCCTATACAAGATGTTTTATTTTCAACAACAACAAAAAGAAATTTTAAGATGTATGACCCAGTTTCAGGAAGAAAAAAAGTCAATAGAAAAATAGAAAATTGGCCCAGAGGTCAATCTAGCAGAAAAAATCTTCAGGTAGCTACTATAAAGATGTTTTAAGAATTCTTTTAAATTTTCAAATATTAAAGAAAAATATAATGACAGTGATTTAACACATAGGGAATATGAATAAGGAAATAGAAATTATAAAAAAGAACAAATAGAAATGCTAGAAATGAAAAGTTACTACTATGGGAAAACAAAAGAATTCAGAAGGCAGAGGGAAGACTCAGTGAATCTAAAACTAGAATATTAATTATTGGAAATAAATGAAAATGCTAAGAAAAATGAACAAGGACTCAGAGGCCTATGGGACAATTTGAAGTACTTTCAACAGATGTGCAACAAGAATCCCAATAAGGGACAAAAGACAGAAAATGGCAAAAAAATTCTTTTTAATAATGACTGAAAACTTCCTTAATCTGATGAAATACATTAATCTACAGATAAAATAAGGTCAACAGTCAAGAAGTATAAACACTAAGGGATCCACACCTAGAAATATAATGGTCAAAATGCTAAAAGGAAAAAATAATAAAGTCTTGAAAGAAAGAAGAGAAAAATTAATCATATCCAGGGAATAGCCATTTATTTAACAGCTGACCTTTGCATCACATAGAGGAGAAAAAAATACAAATGAGAGCTGACTTATCTGAAACAAAAGAGGATAAAAGCCAAAAGAATAACACAAAGTGCTGAAAGAAAAAGTATCAACCAAGAATTCTATACCCAGCAAAACTATACTTCAAATAATGGGAATATAAGACATTGTCATATAAACGAAAACTGACAGAATGCCTGCCAACATAGAATAAGCAGTAAAAGAATAGAGACATAGACATAGAGAGAAAAAAAAACCCTTGAGATATAGAATAATAAAGAGTAAAACAGAAGACATAAATCCAACCAACTCCATTAAACATTAACAAATAAAAACTACAGCTAAAAAGAATAAATTACCAGACTGTATTGAAAGAAATGATAAAGACTATATGTTATGAGAGATACATTTAACATTCAAAATGACAAATATATTCAAATTTTTAAAAGCTAGAAAATATATTCCATGCAATCAGTAACTATCAGACAGCAAAAAGTGGGTGTGTTAATGTCAGACCTAATAGATTTTAAGAAAAAGATATTACTAAAAATGAAGAGGGACAAAAAAGTAAAGGCATAAATATTGAATAAATACAAGTAAAATTGTTTCCATTCTTGAAAGACATGATTGCTTACACAGAAAATACTCAGGATCTAATATGTATATACATACTAGAACAACTAAGTGAACATAGGAAATTCATAGAATAAAAGATATACAAAAATCAGTTCTACTTTTAAATTTAAAAGCATCCAACTCTACTTAAAATGCTGCAAAAATACATTTTAGCCCAAAGTATGCAAGGCCTACACACTAAAGGCTATAGAGCATGGCTGAGAGAAATTAAGACCTCCATGGCACTTTGTAATAAAGTTAAGCAGAGTCATCCCACAACCCAGTCATTCCCTAGAAGGTAATGACCAAGAAAAATGGGAACATATGTATACAAAGACTTACGCAAGAGTACATACTATATGATAGAACAAATTAATTTACAGTGACAAAACACAGGTGTCACTGGTTCCCTGTGAGAGGTGGGAAGGGGTGGTAGGCTATAAAGTGGCACTGGAATATTTAGGAGATGATGGAAATACTTTTTTATCTTGATTCTATTGATGTCTCTGAGGTGTACAGAACTGTCAAAAACCCATTAAACTGCTCACATTAGATGGGTGCTGCTTATTTAAATTATTCTTCAATGAAGTTGTTAAGGAAAAAAAATTAACCAATAGAAAGACTGAGTGAATGAATGAACAAGAGTTTTAAAGTAAATAAGCCTTACATACCTGCTTAAAAGTAAATAATAAAATTTAAACGGTGAGGAAAATTTGTAAATAAAAACAAGTTACACTTTTTAAAAGATTTCTAGTTTTCTTTTACTTTGTTCTGAACTTTAAATCTGTGTTGAGTATAAGGGGATAAAACTTTAACAGGTTTTACTATAAAAACCAGTCATATAAACCAATTACTTACCAATGGCTATGTAAGGAAAAATGACCTCATTCCTCATAGATTGTTTTAAGATCTGTACAGGTAATTCAGTTTTATTACTGAAAACAGCACCACTTATCATATGAAAAATAAATAAACTTTATAGTCTGATTCATCTTAAATATATCATGTCTGTGTACTCCACAAAATCACAGAATGCAAAGCTACTATCACACTCATGTAGGAAAAAAAGTGTCACTCTCTAACAGACTCAGGAGTAGAGTGTAGACTTAAATTCTTTCTGTCCAAAACAATGCTAATAAAACAGTCCCTTCCCTAATAGGAATTGTTTCAATAAGTACATTATGAAATAGAATGACTGCATTTTTATTGCCATTTTTATGCAAATGTTTACATACTTAAAATTTTAGCAGAGAGTGTTAGATTAGAATCACCAAGGCCAATTTGGAAATGCTAATACATATGTGGGCGCTCACACACACACACACTCTCTCACACAATGTGTATGTGTGTATTATACAGGAGGATAACATTAATAACAACAGAGAGGACATCACTCTATATTTAAATCTATATACATATGGGACATGCATCATGTCTGATACTCTCCTAGTGTTGCTCTGCTGACAAATAAACACAGCAATTAACGCCCAGTCATAAATTCCTAAGCTCACCATTCATAAACTTGATTCCATTAGTAAAATTAATAATGAATAAAACTGATATATCTTAATTTATTCAAAATCGGTAACAATTTTTAAAATCTCTGTTGTGATACTATAACTGAAGTAAGGCATAGGAGAACAGATGAATAAAATAAGCAAATGTCTATTAATTCTCAAAACATAAACCATCTAAAAATATTCATGCAATAAGACAAAACAGGTTAGACCATGTCAGGAGAGCAATGAAAACAAAAATGATCAAGTCGGGACAAGCATTAACATCTCAGCCACCAAAACCTTGCCAAGCATGGATCAGCATCACACACCTCAACTTACAGAAGTAAGAAACCTGCCAAAAGGGCTTAGAGCAGCAGAACGTGCTCTAAGAGAGGATGTTTGAGTCTAGGTCCTGGGAAGAAGGCAAGTCTCTGAACTGTTTCCTCAGGCACATCACCCCTCCTGGTACTTACTGATAAATCTGGACTGTTGGCCTCTTAGTGATGGTAAACAATGGACAACAACAGTACTACTACAGACAAATGATAACAATCAGATGAGAAAAGGGAAGAAAAACTAGAAAAAGCAGATGGGAAAACTTCAAAGTAATCAGGGACCATTCAGGTACTCAAAAACATCCTCTAGGTCAAAATGCCCAGCAGGCATGATTTCTTCAGAGCCCAACACGATAACGTACCAAGTAATAATCCTGAGTTATCAAGACAGCATTAAATCATGTGATGCAGGGGTTCCAAAAGCCAAAAACTAATAAGTTAGTGTTTCAAAGATTCTCATGAGAAATAGCTAAATTAAAAAGAAAACATCATGCAAATAAGTCCTCAATGATCAGGTCCATTCATGAAGCCACCTGCCCAGCCATTGTGGAGAGGCAGGGTGCATGGAGGCTGTGCTCCGCTGTCCGCAGGTCTCATATTCTGCCCCCCTCCAAACACTGCCCAGGAAACCCCCCCGGAGGCTGGTCATGCTCCCTGGCCATTCCCACACACCCTATGCTCTCCCACCGCAGCTCTTACACACTGCATCTGGGTTGGCTATGAGCCTTCTTGAGCAGAGAAACCAACCTCATCACTACATTAGCCCAGAGCTGAGCACAATAACCCAGCATACAGGAGATCTTCTACAAACAGGACTTTTTAAAACTAGATAAAAAACAAGCTGTGTTCCATCTGCAACAAACATTTTGATAACAAGAGACACTCCAAATATGCCGGGGGAGCACAAAGGAAGAAGTTCCTGCTGACTGCTTAGATGAGAAAGTCACAGAAGGGTAGATTTCAAACCACACCTGCAAGTTCCGTTTAAATTTCACCAAATGGTTAAAAAAGTACTGCAAGAAATAGGGACACTGTAAGTACAAGTAAAAGAAATTAAGAGAGCAGGGACTGAGAAATAAATGGGATGTTAACATAGAGGTTTTTGTAAAGAGGAACAGTGGAAGACATGGCTGGAAAGGAGACAGGGCTGCAGCAGACCGGCAACAAGAGAGCATTCCTAAGGTCACAGGTCCCCCAAATTCCAGTGACCTTTCTCTACACCTTCCGGTACTTTCCCTGCACACAGGATACATTTTTGCAAGTAAAAGCAAAGGAAATATAACAACTTTCCACACATCCTGAAGGTGTTACGTCCACATTGTTTTACCCCCTACCAAACCAGAGTTGTTACTGAAAAACTCTTCAGTACACTACCTGGTACTTTGAGGAAACCACTGGTAAACCTTATTTCCAGGTGGTGAATATAATTCAACCCACAGACAAGAAAGCATTAATAATCATAAGAAACTTATTGTTATAAAACAGCAATGTAATTTTTTAAATTCATCAATTTTAAAATAAAGTTGAAAATGTGTCAAAAGACAGTAAGAATTATCATTAATCTTCAAAACTGACAAAAAATACATATAAACAAATGCCAGGATAATAAAAATGGCACTGTTCACTTTCTAGATGAAAAAAATAAATCGTACTAAAATTATTAAGCTAACAAAGAGAAAATATGAGTAGAAAAATGACAGTTATCTGCAAAATTCATAAATGTGTCTTTTATATAACCATAATGATCATATTTTATGCTGTCATTTTGCATTTAATTGCTCACCCTGGTACTTTTCTTCACAGAAGCCATCAGTACCCCACAGAGCCAGATGCTGAACTGCAAAAACATACTGTGACCATGGACTTATAAGAAAGTTACTTTGCTGAGCTGTGGTGTATGACAAGTTAATTTTTGCAATTATACTCTTCCCAACAATAAATGAAGCTACTGATGATGATTATCCTGTATTATTAGAAAGAGGCAAGAAGCTAGTCTTTATAATAAACTAATCAAACTCTTTCAAAGGCTCCAGTTGATGCAAGGAAGCTAACTTTCAAATAACTTTTCTATATGTCCAAAAGTAAAAATCAGCTGAAATATACAAGCAGCTTAATGTGCTGAGGCATGACTATGTTTTGTGATTGTTACCATATAATGCCAAGTCATTTCAAGCCTTTTAGGAAATGTCACATACTAACCTCAGTCTTTTTGATCATTACTTTTAGTTCTGCTATATTATGTTAAACAGAGTATTCAAAGGGTAACAACTCATTTAGGAAGAAATGGCTACTGAACAATAAGTTATCTGCAGGGCGTCAATTGTTCTAAATTTAAAATATTTGTAATGACCATCACTGTCATATATCCAATTGTAATAAAACCGCAGGACATTATGCATTGTTAAAACATCTATTCCCTATAACATAGTATCATTGTACACATACTACAAAATTTGGGAATATTTTTATTCATTAAAAGATGGAGTGCAGGAGGACATTTCTCTTTCAATAAGGCCTCTCACATATTAAAGCCAAAAGAGTTATTTCATGATTAATGTTAATATATCAGGAAGAAAACAAAAACAAAAACCCGAGCCAAGTTCTCCAAATGGTGCTAAGTCAAATCTGCCTACTGGATGAGGATATCTGAGAAGTATTTCATATATATATATTTTTTACTTCTATTACTTAGTGACTTAAAATTTAACCAAAGCTATGTCTTAATCAAGTAACACTAATAAAATGTGCATTTTAACTACATTTTATAAATGGAACATAT
Source organism: Manis pentadactyla (assembly GCF_030020395.1). Taxonomy (NCBI): domain Eukaryota; kingdom Metazoa; phylum Chordata; class Mammalia; order Pholidota; family Manidae; genus Manis; species Manis pentadactyla. The sequence continues at coordinate 154,517,030 of NC_080024.1, read as the reverse complement.
TAAAATGCTGTAGGTAAATCTAACAGTGGTTTCTCAGGACTTTAAGAAATATATAATATTATTGACTTTTTTTTAATGTATAACACTGCTTGAAAGAAGTGATACCTAAAATAGAATCTGAAAATATCACACAGGTGCCCAGAGAAGACAAAACTTAAGGACTAAGACTGATTTTCTGTAAATGCCTGATTTACAGAAAAATTACAGTGTTGGGATTTTCCTGGGTGATGGGAGATTGATCAGAAGTTGTCTGACTGACTTGAGAAGTTTTGCCAGCCTAAGAACAGATGACCCAGACCAGGTTGGTCCCACAAAATAGGCTGAATTGAGCTTTGTTTGGTGACTGGACTGATTTTGTCTGCCTGGGAAAATTTATGGCTAGTCTACATTTGCATTTGATTTTGACTGTAACTATCCCCTCCTCTTCACACTCCCTGCCCATAGGAAATGACCTCCCCAAACCCTCAAAGAAGTAGCCTACAGTTTTGCTCTATTTGGTTGTCCCAAACGACAATTCTTACTGCCCACATAAAAACTCCTTTATTCTGCTTCTGGTAACATTCTTTCCAGTCGACACTCCCACATCATTCCCAAATGTAAACAGGTTTTTGAAGGTGTTAATTCAATATATATTCAAGACTTAATTCAATAAGAAGTCCTAGAATTTTGAGAATCTTGGAGCTCTTTTATTTCAAATCCCTCATGTGCTTTTTCCCTAATGTGTAAGAAAATACATGATGTGTAAGTTTACATTTACCAGAGTGCTTAGAGATCACCTCCCCAAATACTGACTGCATAAGGAGAAAGACGCAGGGCAGAGGTGAGGCGCCGTCAGCAAAGCAGCAGGTGTCTGGCCCAGCCACGTGCTCCACCTTCTGACCCCCGCTATTTAAACGGGACGACGAACATTCGGATGTTGGCCACATACCAAGAAGGGATCTGCTCATGGCCCAGATGTTTCTAAATACCTGCCCAACCCGGAACCTCCTCAATGCCTCATTTTTCACTCTGTGTGCTCCCAGCCAACTCTAGGGGCCAGGGCCTTGATGCCTGTATTTTTGGTCCTTACCTTATTTTTACCTTCTTCTTGATAACCCACGACCATCAAACATTCAAAACAATCAAAAACAAACTGATCCAGCTCCTCCTCCAAACCTGCTTCCATGGGGAGACAGTCCACCAGCTTCACAGCTCCTCCCTCTCCCACCTCTGACGTAGGTCGGGCCCACACTCCTGTCCCTCCACAACAAAAATGTGTCTCCTGCCCATCCTCTGTACTCCACTCCTACATCTTACATGGACCTTCATCAACTCCACCTCTTGTCTGTTTACTGACATGGGCTTCTCACATACAAATCTCAGGGGTGGGGTCTCACAGCCTTGATGGCTTCAAAGCTCCATCGGCTTCACTTTGACTGCAGGGGAAGAGTACCGAGCACAGCGCACCATCTGCAAAACCCTGGTGACTAAGCCCCCATCTTCCTTTGGCCTTTTCTCTCCTCCAGGCCTGCTCGAGGCACTTGAGGCTGCGGACCAGTCCTCACACAGCTATGCCTTCTGACATGCTGACTTCTTTGCCTGAAATGCCCTCCTCCTGTGTCCACACAGAAAACTTGCACACACCTTCACTGTTTCTGAGACATTTTCTGTGACTTCCCAGGCCAAGCCAGAAACTCGGTCATGTGCCTCTGGCATTGATACATGCTCTGTTACAGCCAGTACCTTGAGCCTGACTGCTAATTACTGAGGATTATGAGAGTACGGACTGGGATGGGTTATTTTTGTGACCTATACAAGGACCCTGTTCAATAACTTTATTAACTTTAAATGAATTGATCTTATTGGAAGATAAAGCATTTCAGGAACTTAATAAACAGAAAATACTCACTTTCTTTAAACTTAAAATGTTTGATAAGAATAAGAAAGAATGGTAGCAAACTGCTTCTGGGAAAATGCAAAGTAATTGCTACACTCCCATTCTGAATCAATCTTACAAATGGGACTCAAAAAGAAAGGCACCTCTCCACTTTCCAAGTGAAGAAAAGGCAGAACCAATAAGGCAACTAGGTAAGGTTCTGCCAGTTCCACAGAACCTAAGAGGGAAAATTCATTTTTCTTAATCACTGTTGTGCAAAACTCTCGTATTTCATGTATTGAAGCTGGAATTAAAGATTATAACCTTAACAATAATGTGTATAGAGATAGCACGTTACAGTTTCTAAGCTATACATACTCAACTACTCAAAAGACACATAATTTCTCCATTCTGAAGTCAAGAAGCTAAGGCCATTTCCATATAACTCAGATGTGCAGAATGGAACATGAAAACAAGACTTCTAATTCTAGTTATACTGTCTCCCTAGAACCCACATTTTAAAGGTGTCTAACACAAGACCTCAGAACACTGACCCCTGAAATAGCCAAACACATACAGAAGGCATGCCAAGCCAATCACATACCAATGGTTCTTCTGAAGTTTATGATAAGAATCAGAATAATCATTAATAAAATGTTTCATATTTTTATTCATTTGATATTTATTTTTTATTCTTTTAATAAAATCACACAAATCTTAGTGTACAGCTTGATGAACTTTGCCACATGTACACTCTCATGTGACCATCACTCAAATCAAGATATCAAACATTCTAATGTTTTTAAGAACATCTTTTTTAGTACTTTACTTTTAAATAAATCTTAATGAATAACTTTGCTTTGGATTACATATAACTGTATCAGGGCTGCTGTAGCAAATTATATTTTAATGGCTTAAAACAAGATAAATTTATTATCTTTAAGACCTATATTTCAGAAGGCTATCACAGGGATCACTAAGCTAAAATCAAAGGGTCAGCAGGGCCATGTTTCTTTCTGGAGGGTCAAGGGAAGAATTCCTTTCTTGCTCTTTCCACCTTCTAGAGGCCACGCACATTCATTGGCTCATGGACCCTTTCTCCACCTTCAAAGCCAGCAACAGTGGGTGAAGGCCTCCTCACATTTCACACCATTACCTCCTCTCCTGAAGCCCCTTCCACACAGAAGGAGCCTTGTACTTAAGATCACATTAGCCCCACCCAGAGAATCCCACAGAACCTCCCTATTTTAAGGCAAACTGACTAGAAACCTAAATTCCCCTGGAACCTTAATTCTCCACTGCCTTGTAATACAACATAGTGACAGCTCTCAAGGGCGGGACATCCTTCACATTGGGGGCAGGGAAATGAGAAGAGGTTGCATTACCTGCCAATCAAAATTACCAAGATTAAAACTAAATACTCATTAAAATCTAAATTTAATTTTGAAGTTTTATACCCCCCGCCCCATGAAATGATTCCATGGAGAATGGACAGAGACAATTCACCACTTATTTTAAGCTATTACTTCATTCTGACAGGACATTTGCTGAAATAACAAGAATGTTACTTTAAAAGATTCATTTTGATCACTTGCTAAAAGGGAGGACTTACTATAGTCATTTTACTTCTCATCCAGATGAAGTTTGGCCCCTGTGACCTTTGTTGGCACAGCCCCTTTGTCCATTCTCCACTCAGTTGCACTTTATTTACTGAAAAAGTAGAGGGCAAAAGCCAAAGACAACAACTGACTTATTCGGATCATCAACCTGTAAGCCAGTGAACATCAGTAAACATTACTAGGTATTAAGAATAAATTACTAATAGCTCTTTACTGCTTAAGAAGCAGTTTTATTATCTCATTTGACTCTAGCATCACTGTGAGGTACATTTATAAAATATTACTCAAATTTTTCAATAACATTCAGAGAAGAGAGGTGATGCTGACCACCCACAGTTGTAAGTGCACAGCTGCCTCAGCCCATAAGGACAGTATTCACGATATGAAGACAGCTGTGGGAAAAGGAATGGCACCTATCAGCAGAGAAGGGAAAAAAATCTAAATTCAGTAAGACATCGTACCAAACTACACTGTTCACGTATTCTAGATATGCTCATTAGGAAAAAACACAGGAAGAAAATGTGTAATTATACATTTCTACTCAAACAATAAGAGAAATCTGAATTAATTAGATTTTAAATTGAAAATATTAAAATGAAAATCAATACTCCTACATGAGAAAAAATGAAAATTAGAGGCCTCATGCTAACTGGAAAAGTTCTCAGCATTTCTTCATTTTTTACTTTTCTATTAATTTGTGTGAATGCTGCAGAATTAGTCAAATCAACAAATAACACAGAAAGGATAAGCAAAAAAAAAAAAAAAATGAAAGCTTAAATATTGTGGTAAACATTTTAAACTTAAAATTTACCTGTCCTAATTGAAAACTGGGTTTTAAACACATCACAAATGTAAAAGGACAAAATTGCATTGAAATTTATATCTTTAGTATATTTGTATGAACAAACAAAAATATCTTTTTGGCAGAAATTATAGAGACTTTTTGTAGGCTAAAATTTTTTTAAAACATTCTGTTTGAATTGTTCATAAATCCACACTAATGTTAATTGAGTAACATTTCAGTGTAGACAACAATGGAAAAACTTCATTCCCTCCATAGAATTGTACTTCTAGAAGTACATGTAACAAAGTTGGAAGAAATACATGATGCTTGTTGATACTGACAGGATTATTTCAAAAGCCAATTAGATCTTTTCATTCTCTTTTGCTTAATTAAAGCAAAAGGCATCAAAATCTTTCCCAGTAGTAATCATGTGGAAGCTGGACGGCACAGATACAGTAATTAACTTGACCTTATCGCTGAACTATATTGGGTCACCCAACCGCAGCCCAGTATCAAAGCTGAAGAATCAATGCTATCAGCCCAACATCTTAAGAGAAATGTGAAGGTTGAATAACACCATATGCAGACAGGCTTTGTCCCTGCCTAGCTGTGCTGCATAAATGCTCCTGCTCATAACTAATTTGGCAGCTTAACCATTTAATCATTATACATTAATACCTTATCAATACTATGAACATATAACCACAGAATTACTTGAGAAAGTAATCAGATATTACAGATTTTGTACATTAATGCAACACAAAGGGATTTTGAGTATTAGCTGTACATTTACAAAGATATATGATGGATTTTTCAACATATACAGACATTTTATACATAGTAAACGTTAAGTTCTAGAAAAGTGTGTCTTTGGAATTTAAATGAAACCATTCTATGCTGCATTTTTCATCAGATATTTGCATGGGTGGTTTTAACATAGCTTAATTCAACCTAAAAGACTGACGTTTATGCAATTCCCAAATTCAATTTATTCAATTATGCCAATTTACTTGATATTTTATGTTTTACTGGAAAATATTTCAAAATATAACAAATCATCTTTTGAATATATATCACTCAAAGTCATCTATTCATTATTTCAAGTTTAAGCATATTTTGTTATTTTCCTAAAGGATCACAAATTCCGTTGCCAAGACATTATTTTGAGGTCTTTCGCTTTCACCGAGTAAGACACTAAATCATAGGGGACGATTATCAGCAAATTCTCTGCGACAGGCCCTGAGCCTGCTGAGGTAATGCAGCTGACAAACTTTGATGTGCCATGCCTGGGCACATTATGTTCATGTAGTGTGTACATCTGGGCACCCTTTATGGCAATGCAGCAAACAGCCACTCATTTATTCCACTCTAATTAGCACACATGTAAATCCTCACCAATCAAGCCGCACACAGGGTTCCTGTTGTGGCAGCCATAGAGCAAGCTGGCAGAACACACCAACCAGCCACGAGAAGACACTTCTGGGCTTGAGATGAACCTGCCATCACACCAGGCAAGTTCCCCCAGAAAGGGCTGCAACCAGCTCTCCTTTTCAAAACTGATCAGGGGGCCCCAAAAGAAAAAGGTCAACAGGCAGGAAGCGGATTGGCACAGTTCTTGTTCTCTACCAGTCCTAGGAATGCACGTGAAGCAACATGCTTCTTGGACCCTTAAAAGCACAATAGTTACCACAGTGAGAGTCAGGATTAAGTAATAGCCAGCTCCAAAACAGAGGATACAAGGAAATTCTGAAGAAAAGATGTCAGACACAGTATACAATAACTTATGGGATTACTAGAAAAATTACAGGAAATAAACCTGTATATGCCTATGCGTGACATGGTGTGATCATGTCATTCTGAAACTATGCCTATATTCAGCATAATGCACAGGTTAAAGGTCTAAAGAAGTCCTTATGTTCCCTTTTATTAGTCATTTGTTAGCATATAAATTTAAATTTGTGCCAAACTCCCAAGAAGAGTAACTCCATCTTTTAACACACTTATAAAAATTTTATTAAAAATATATAGATAATAACACTTATTGGGGGGTTTTTAATTTGTTATTCTTGCTATTTCTTTCACCATCATGAAATCCTCATTCCATTTTTAGATAACATCATGGACAAAAGTAATTCACCAAAAAGAAAATTGTTCAAAATTAGAAAGAACAGAGATTGTGTCAGTAACATGAATGTAGTATCTATACCAAAATGTGTTTTTCTAAAAAACGTGTTCCCAATAAATATCAATTCATTCTGTTTTTGAACATTCACTTAAACTTGCCACTACAATTCACATCTTTAAAATAATGAGGAATTCAACAAGTATCAGTGGAACAGCTCACATGTGGTGGCACTGCATGAGGTGAGGAGATACAAACAGGTAAAGACGACACCGTCTGCCCACTGGAAAGCAGCTACTCCAGGAGGGAAAGTCAGAGTAACATGCAACAGCACTGAGATTAGTAAGTGCACAAGTGTATCAGATACACAGAAGGGCACCAAGCAGTTAGGAAGGGTCAAGAAGCTTTCCTCAAGAAAGCCACAATCACCTGACTTCTTAAAATTCTTAGATATTTTAATACCTAAAATACTTTGGTATTCTAAGGTAACTAAAAGTGCAATCCACTTAAACAACAATTCACTAATAATTCATTCTGCAGGGTGCAGAGGAGTGTAGCAGGTGAACAGAACAGCCACTGTCTGCCTTCGTGGAATCCACAGCATGTCTGAGGAAAGACACTAAACAAACACAGGCTGCCTGCAGACCTGGACGTCATGAGCAAGGCAGAGCTTCAAGGCAGGGGGACACACACGGCAGGGGCCCTTCCTCCAAGCCCCCGCAGGCCTCACAGGGACTAGCTTCAATAGTCACACTGCCTACAGTAAGATGACCACCACCCATCTCCACTCACTTTCAACCCCTTCTCCTTGATTTATGCTTTCCCAAAGAGGTTACCACTTCCAAACATTCTCCCTTACATTGTTCTTGTTGCCGTTCATTTCCTGACTCTTCTCAACTTGAAGGTGGGCTCCATCAGCGTGGAGACAGTTCTGCTCACAACTGAACCCACACCTGAGAACACACTGGGCACTGAGTAAAGTATGTGTTTCAGGGGATGGATGAACAAATGAGTGACTTCCGATTAAGTACTGTATGTAATTCTGACTTGGCTCCAGGGAACATGGACCACCTCACCTACCAGGACCAGGACTAGTGGTGATGGCGGTCAATCACAGTTAATTCTAGGTTGTATCACAGATATTTACACAATAAGGAACATCTTCTCGAAGAAAATAACAAAAATGCCTCTGATTTTTCCAAAACAACCATGAAAGCTTTGAGGAAAATAACAGAAGAGTACAGAACAGTAGAAAAGCCAGTGAACTAGGAGGCAAAAGAGATGAAGATGTTATGAATCTTTCAAGGTTCACAAATAAACCCTGTATAAATAATAATTCTATAACAGTTTGATAGAAGAATTCTTGAAGCAGAATTTTCATTTTTACATAATTCATTTTAAAAAATATTTCCACCTGACATCATGATCCAAGCATCCATAATCACGATTAGCCACATTGCATGGAGTGATATGTACCTCAGGACCCTGAGTAGTGGGGGAGGAAGAGGGAGAGAAAAACAGAATTAGACACTCAGTTTTACCTGCCTGAGTTGTTAGTTGAAAAAGAAAGGCAAGAAAATGATGTTCAGTAGCTGACAAGGACACTGGCTCATAGACAAGTCAGTGCAAATAGAGTCCTGGAGATATAGTACAAACTGCTCTTTGATCTATAAATAGTAACTATAGTTTAGTGTTTTATATGCATAAGTTTATTCTCACCTGCAAAAGAAAGTTCACATCTCACATCAAGACCTTATTTAACCGATTTCTTTTAATTTTCATATTGTCAAAAATGTCCAGTATTTGTTTTCTTTCTATTTACAAGACACAAGCTATTAATTTTCAAATATATTCCCTATTTATTTAGTCATTAATAAAGGACAAAAAAATACTTCACCAATATAAGTTGAGTTGAGTTTTGCTACACTTAAGGATATGGTTTTTAAATAAACTATATGCAAAATAAGACAAACTTTTTTTTCTTTTAAACCTATAATCAAAAAGGTCTTTAATCTACCAATATATTTATAGGACTTTAGATGTGGAATATGAGTACAAGATATTTTAACTAGAATGATCATGTACTCCATGTGAGGAAGTTGTTTCATGGCATTTACTACATTTAAGGCACTGTTATAGAATGAATAGCATCTGGGCAATTGAGCATTTTTTGTTGTATTTCCAAAGGGCATCCTATTCAGATAAATCAGAGGTGGCAAGTATGTGGCCCATGTGCCACCGCCAATTCTTCAGGGTCCTCATTCGCCATGACATCACAGCAGCCTCAGGAGCCCCCTCACCACAGTCCCCACTCTCCACTTCCTCCGGACCGCAACACAAACTCTCTTCCCAGAGCCTGACTCAGGGCACCTTGCTGACAAGCTGGACTTTCTGAGTTTACACAAAACAACTAATAATTTCTCAAGTCAAAACCCCATAAGCATATCATTATTTACCAATACACTATAAACCTACTGAGACACTAACTCAAAGTGGCATAAATTGATCAAAATGTGTTTCTGAAATTAAATGCAATGATATTTAGATGATATTAAAACACGACTAGGGAAGGTTCAATCTTCTGATCATAGTATGTGAGTCTATGTGAGATAAGGAGAAAAAGAATCTTCATGAAAAGAAAAACGTCTGCTATCAAAAAGACACATTTCTACCACGTTTGCTGTTAGGATCAAAGGCAAAAAAAAAATTACTCAGTAATGCCTTGTAAAGATCCATCCCTTTTCCCTACTTCTCAAAACATAAGACTCTTAAGGCAAGGTCTAACACATCACAACATCATACTAAAGCTATTAATGCAAACAGCAGAGCGACTTAATTTAAGCAAGAAAATGCAAACTAATGCTTCACAAAGAGGTGTCATTTATGTAAAATGGTGGCTCTGCCAACACTGTTTTAGTATTAAAGAAGTCAAGATGATATATTTTTAAATAGAATGAAAGGTCTATCGTTTCAGGGACCTGAAAACTTCACAGAGATGACCAATTAAATAAAGTTATTTAAAAACTCTCCTTGGGCCTCTTGGGCCATGAACTCAGGTCAGTGTCTGGTTCAGCACCCCTGAAAGTCACAGCCATGGTCAGAACTACAAAGAAGAGCTCCTTTCTATTTCATTTTCACAGGAATTATATCCTGTTGACAGCATATCCTGATTGGGTGGGGGGATATATGAGAGAGCTCCCTTCACAGGTCCAACAAAACAAGCATTTCAAAGGTCTAAAGAAAAAGGGAAAATTGACATTTAGCACCTAAATCTACCTTCTATTGTATCTTACCACACCTAAGAGTATTAACTGATTAATTAAACATCATAAATATACGTCTGTCGTAGCAAGAGGGTATTTTTTAGCACACCTTTTATCAGCTGGATAGACTATGGCAACATAATTCACTGACGACTGTATTACTAAAACATTACATATTCTGTAAAAATAATGCCTATAGCAATCAAGCAAGGTCAACCCTTGTAATACATCCACATATGAATCTCTCTCTGTATCTGTATGTGTCTGTACATGTTTGTATGCATTTATGTATGTATGCATGCATGCTTCTATGTAAATATTCTATGTATTCGTTAATAAATGTATGTCATACTGCTTCTGACTGATAAACCATTTAAGCAATTTATCATTTACATGCATTAGAAACAATGTACACCAAAAATAAATATATCTCACTTTAGATTTCACCCAAAAAATCTACTTTTCTTTAGTCATCTTCCACTTCAAGCATACTTGCTACTTTATGAAAGCATCAATAAAATATTTATAAAATATTGGTAATACTGCAATATATGTTTATAAACTTAAAACACTGATAATACATATTTATTTCACTCTATAAATTTGAATATTCCTCAAATGTAGCATAAAAAAGATGAAGCACTTGCCTTTTAAATTTTACATTTGGGGTAACTTCCCTGGAAAGTTTCAGAGATGTATTTAACAGGAAAAACTGATCCAGACACAAATAAGACACAAGCTCCCTTGTGCCTGTGCATTTCATATCTAAACTTAGAGCTCAGAATCCTTCCTGACACTGAGCTAGGATCTTACCAGAAATTCGGTGTCATCTGAAAAAGCAATGTAGTAATATGCAAACTGCATTTCACCATCAGCCCCTCCAAAATGTAATGCCACCCCTGATCAAATACCTCATTAGAAGAGCATTCAAAAATGGAATTTTCACAGGCATGTCTACTTTACAGATATTTTCACTATAATAATGGTAGCTGAAATGGCACCCCACAGAGGGCTATATGCATACCAAGCTAAAACATAAGCAAATTAAACCACAAACTCTACTTTCAAGTTTGAATTTTAAGATTTAAAAAATAAAGCTGATGTAGGCATTCTATTTATTTATAGGGGCTTACAAAATCTATTTCCTAAATCTGTAAGATATTCTCTCTCCATAATACAGTGAACAAACTGTGGGGGGGAAGGGGGAAATAAAAACAGGTCAAAAGCCAACAATATAAAAGAGGCTAAAATGCAGGAAAATTAAAAAAAAAAAAACAAAAAAACCAGAGACAGCAATCAGGGTCAGGATGAAGATTAGATTTAAACCAGAAACCACAGAAGAAGCACAGCCTATTTCAAAACTGTTGAATGAAGTTAGCTGTAATAGTTAACTCCCATGGCCCGTGCAAGGAGGGAGGCCTCATTGACGGCTGGAAGGCGCAAGATAAGGTTTCTGTACCATTGTGTTTCTTGATCCACATGCTGGGTATACGCGTTTTATGAAAATTCATCAATCTTTACACTGAAGATTTACATAATTGGCTGTACATGATATATATACCATGATATATACCATGAAGCACAGTAAAATGCAATTCAGAGCTACACTTTAGGTACAAGAAAACGATACATGCAGGAAAAGAAAAATATCACAGGATAGTTGATCTTAAGAATAAGTTATCTCACTATTTGCAATAACAGTTGTTTCCTTTTGATGAGTTGGTGAGTAAACTGTTTCAAGGAGGGCTAGCTGGTTTGAGTGCCCAATATCACTTGTAATAATAATGTCCTATCTCAGTCAGCTCAGGCTACTATAACAAAGCACCACAGACTGGGGGTGGTTTAAACAGACATTCATTTTCTCAGTTCTGGAGGCAAGTCTGAGATCCGGGTGCAAGCATGGTCTGCTTCTGGCGAGAGCTTGCCTTGTGAGATGGCCACCTTCCCATCATGTCCTCAGGTGGCAGAGAGAGAGGGGGAGAGGGAGGGAAAACCAATTTGGGGGAGGGGAGGGACGGGAAGAGAGAGTGCGAGCATCCGGGACAGGCCCTCTGGGGCCTCCTCTTGAGGGACAAGGCTCCAATCTCATTAGGGCCCCACCCTCACAACCACAAATAATCTTAGTAACTCCTTACAGGCCCTTTATCCAAATGCAGTCACACTGGGGATTAGGGCCTGAATATATGAATTTCAGGAGGGTACAATTCAATCCATAGCACCTACTAAACGCCTCACACCGTCTTAGAATACCAATAAGCATATTTTCATCTTTGACAGATGAATATTAGGGACAAAACAAGAATACGTGTCAGAAGTAAACCAGTAATTTTACCTTTCAGATGACCAAGGCTAAAACCCAAGGCAACAGCAATGACATGTGGTTCTGTCTCACCTTTCCTAAAATGCCCATCCCCAGCACTGTCAGCTAAGTCTAGGAACTAAGTGTCCCGTCACGACAGAAACAGCTCACCACTTGGAAGAATGATGGCGAAGTGGAAAGGAATGGCTTCCGAGAGAAGAGGCTGGAGTCCAGATCTAGGGGAAGGGGCTGGTGAGGCTTTGGGGAGTGGGAGAACGGGGGAGAGAATGAGAGCTTCAAAGTCGCATGAGGAAACTGTCTGGGTTCCCCTTGGAAGAAGGAAGTGCCCAGTGCTGAGGGCCCCAGGCAGTGACACCCGCTTCTGACCCCCTTACCAAACACACGGCTCGGCAGCTTCTACCGCCGCAGGAACTCCGACCTTAGCAAAATGCCAAACGTGGAGCAGCGAGAAACCGCACATGGTAAGCCGATTCGACAGCTTTTATCTAGAACATTTCTCTCAAGAAAACACAAGGAAAAGACTTTAAACTTACGTGTGCTTTAGAATTTATTCAAGAATTTCCTTTGCATAGATGATTTGGGAATTTAGAAAACAGTGGCATATTAAATTTACTAAATGTCACAAAATAGAACATAATTATTTCCCATTCAACAAACCATAATTTATTATCCAAATGTCATTACAAAATGGATTGTAAATATACATGAATTTAAAACTTTGACATATTTGGCATGTTTTTTATTTAAACATGATTAACAACAGTTATGCTATGGGAATGCAGCACTAATTTTATTGTAAATGGCAGTCGCAACAAAAATTTAAATAATGCAAACTCACATTTTAGGGGCAACTTTAATTTACTAAGAGGAGCGTATACATATAATTTTCTCCCAAGAGAACCAACTCTCACAAATTATCACTAGTCTTTTCACTAAAATAAATATACTATGATGTTAGAAAACCTGTGTTGCACGACTGGATCTGTTGCTTACAATGTGATTTGATACAACTTTTAAGATTTTCACTACAAAATCATTCACATAAAACAGGAAAACTATTCGACATAAACCTACCTAACAATTGAAATGCCTGCTTAGATTTGTCCAAATCTAACAAATTACGTACCAAACCCCAGGCAGCAGGCATCGCTCACAAAGCCTTTAGGAGAGCACCTCACCCCTCATTCTTACCGGCCTCCTCAAACAGCACAGAACTAGTTTTTTATCCTCTCCTGACCAACAAATTAACTGCTCATACCAATTTGGGTGCCAGAAGACATTCAAAATTCTCAAAACTGCCCAAAACTCCTCAGAGTTCAGGTATCATTTCTGTCTTCAAAACAGACTACGGTGAGCCCTCATGTACAACCATCCTCATGTACAGACCTACACACACCACCCTCACCGTTTTTTTTTTTAAATAACACATTTAACTTTCATCGTCATACAAAAAAGTTTTCATAATAATGAGAATAAAAAGAAAGCCTTTACAACACAAGGAGCCTAGGACGAGCACTTCCCTTCGGGCATCTTTGCTTCCTGCTTGCTATGTACCCATGCAACACTGCATCTTTACGATGCAATGCAGAGGAAAGTCCCACGTGACACTGTCCCCAGATAGATTTTCAGTGTGCTCATTCCAGAGCAGTAAGAGTGTATTAAGAAGTGATTCAGAAAAGTCCTGGATGGATGGAGGTGAAAGGAGGGGCCTGGCCTAGCGGGCAGTGCTCAGTAACACAGCAAGCCTCCCTCCAGGGACGGGCGGGCTGCCGATGAGCGAAGCCACCCTTCCAAATGCCTCTGAGCCACAACAGGAGCAAATCTCTGTCCATCCTGGTGCCTGTTATGTGTCTGCTTGTTTGAGGGAACAGAGGTGGGGAGAACAAACTGCAAGCAGAGAAGCGCAGGAACATCCTCTTTCCCACTTTACGGTCCCCACCCCTAGTCAGGACCCCTGTGGGCCTCCTGAAGCCTTGGCCATGTTTCAGGGAAGATCTTACCACATGATTTTATAATCATCAGTGTACGGCTCTCTACACCGAAGCTGCACATTCCTAAAGCAAAAGTTCACACACAGCCTTACTGCTCTCTGTATGCTGAGTGCCTCACAACAATGCCTACCGCATGGATGCCTAGACAGAGGGACGGTGCTGGGAGGCTCTGCTTACTTACCCAACTAGGTGAAGAACTCCTTCCAAACAGTAAGCCAGCTCAGTCTAAGACACACAACTGAAAGGGACTTAGTTTTTCCTCAGGATTTAATTTTTCTTTTAGACCCTCCCTTAGCATAAGTGCTGCCATTTTAAAATGTCTTCAGCCATCTTAAGCTGCTATAAACCACAAAATACACCCTCCCGACTCTCACCTAACCTCACCTCACCCAAGATACAGCCAATCCAACCGGATTCTCCCCCAGCCAATCAGAACCCGGATTCTCCCCCAGCCAATTGGGACCTGGATCCTCCCCCAGGCAATCAGGACCAGAATCCTCCCCCAGCCAACTGGGACCAGGATCCTCCCCCAGCCAATTAGGACCTGGATTCTCCCCTCACCAGTCAGCAAAAAGCCCGTTAACTCGTCAACCAATCAGCCAAAGCCGTACCCATTACCCCACCAACTGCTCCTAGACCCCCTATAAAACCTTTGTGCTTTTAAAACTCGCTCTCGCTCTCTCTCTCTGGCATCTCACTGCTGTGTCGGTGCAGACAGGAGATTGAGCTCGAGCTAGCTCCAATAAAGGCTCTTTGTTTTTGCATCAGTGTTGGCTCCTCGGTGGTCTTCTGGGATCCACGACTTTGGGCATAACAACCACCATCCAACAAGCAAGCATGAAGACCACGAACCAAGTGGCCAGAGACAAGCAGCTAGTTGAGCTGTGCTGCTTACAAACCTGGATGCAATACACTCAGCTCATTTAAAATGGGAAATCCTCTTGAAGGTCTGCTCGTGGAATCACATGACATTTCTAAAAATGGTTCCTATTTAAGTTTAAAACTCCTCAGTTTCATTACTTAATATCCATCTATAGAAAGTACCTGAAGTTCAAAACTTTAGTAATTGTCATCATTGTGGTCCTGCATTCATTATGCATGAACAAAGGAAAAAATTTTATCAAACAAAATAACAGACCTCTTTAGGACTTTGTCAACTGAATGCAATTTTGTGCTGTTGACCTGCACATTGGAATGAATCAGTGTAATCAAATATGCTGATACGATGTTGGCACTGACTGAAGAACAACTTGATTTTTTCCTCCATAGTATTATCAAGGATTTTAATCTATGATAAATTCTCTAACCGTTAAAAATCTTAGACCATTGATTTATGCCTTAATTCAGACATGCTGAGCTCTTCAAAATAAATGTTCCAAAACAGCACACACTGCAAACTGTAATTCCAACATAAAGCAAATGTTGAAATGTTATCATCTTTCCTGAATATATTGTAGTGCATTAATTGTTGGTCTTGGTAATGTAGCTTATTAGTTTTGCATAATTTAAGTTTTAATTCATTGTTTAATTTTTAATTAAGTAGTTTTTTTCTTAAGATGTGCCTTCTGCTTAAATGTTAGCCACTAACCATGGCATATATATAAAACAATTCTATGGCATGAATATATTGCAGTGCCATGTATTATATGGCTTCTCTATGATCTTAAACATGAAAACAATCATAACAGTTCATATTCTAAAAAAATAACAGCCATTTTAATGTAGCATTAATACTTAAATAATTTAAGCTCAGAGACACTGTTTAAAAAACTAAAGCCTTGAATATGAGAGTTCAACCAAACCACCTCCTCCACAAAGACTTCTTTTGGGTTTAGTTAAAAATAATGAAGCTTTTTTGGGATATCATACTCCATATTAAAAGCTAATTTGTATTTTATTTTCCCGTGAAAACTATGGGGACCCATACTGGTGGATGAGCCCAAGGACACACAGTCCCCTCCAAGGAGAAGCCGACGATATACAACATTGCCCACCTAACAGAAAATGAAAAAGCTAATGAGAACAGAGAAGGATCCAAGAAGCCGATGAGGGAAATGCTAACTTCCACGTCAACTTATGAGTTTGGATAGGGGTTCAATTAAATTTTTAATGTTATTATTACAGTAACTGCTCCACTGCAAGGCTCTCCCCTCGGCTGCCCCTGAACACACAGCCTCCAAATGGCTGCTGTTCGCAAAGCATGAGGCCTCCTCAGTTACAGGCCTGTTTTAAAAACTTTAAACAAATTTTCATAAACTTTGGTAGGCTGTTATTCTATTCAATATAATGTTTAAACTGGTCCTTTATTTGTTTTTTTTATGTGTTAATAGCCCCCACATGATGAAATTAGCAAAGAATGTCAATAAAAGAAAACTGCCAAGAAGAGTCTGAAGAATGCTTGTAGTATCACATGCCACCTCCACGCAGCCTGGAGGGAAGTTTGGGCCTGTCCTTACCAGGAAACAAGAACATTCAGCATATATACCTACCTGCTTCCACATTACTACCACATCACAAAACCTCTCACCCAGCCCTGACAGTTTTGAACAAACTAGAGGCACACACACATACACATGTATCCTTACCATGAATTCGTTTGCTTTCTCCATGGAAACAGAATTGCCAGGAAAGTTCCATGGAGGCCTCTTAAGATCTACAGTTTCACAGCCATAAGCCAAGCTATAATATAGTATACTTCTCAAAATAAAAGAGAATTGCATCCATTTAGTTGCATCCTTTTCTTAATTATAGCATTAGCTGTATGTAAGATGCTACTGTCAAGAAGGAAAACTGGGTAAGTTAGACTAGTTTCCTCTGGAGGACAGGATCTTTCATGTTCTAAATTATGCATTTCTTCAATGTTTGAATTTATATAATCATATCATTTAGCAGAACAGGAAAAATAAATTACTAAATTATTTTTCAAAGGAGGGGAAGAATTATAAGGCTTACCAAAGTGGCTGGCTGGCAAAGCTGGCTGTACCAGCTGTGCCAGCTCTCCTCCCTGGGCAGCTCTTTGCTACCTACCACAGAAGCACCCTGCACACCAACAGCCATCAGTACTCTCACTCTCACACACATGCCCCACAGAAATCACAGTAATTATTCTGAACAGGAGTTCCCCCAGTGAGCAGGCCCTTAAGTCACCTCACCCACCCTCCAAAGCACTCCTGTTTCAAGGAAACAAGAAGTGGTGACCCAGCAGGGTTACTGTGGAACAAGTAACCCAACTGAAGACACAACCTGCAGGAAATCCTAACTGAAGGCCACTGTCCCACCCACACAAAACAGTGCTGCGCTTCATTCACGTAACAGTTTAGCTAGCTAGCTAGCTAGCTAGATGCAGATTATATATAAGCAGGTTTATTATACATGTATATATTTATATATTATACATGAACATATATAAGCAGATTTATTATATATATACACATTTAAAAAGTAGATTTATTATCATACATATTTGCATCTTTTGCTTGGAAAATGAACCAAGCAACTAGATATTAAAAGTTATGATCACTATTTCACAAATTAGAAAATGAATTGCCAAGTGAGAAAAGATGAACATGCTTTGCACAAAATCATGGGGAAAGAAGGAAAAAAATTAATATGTTTTTTCAAAACCTATTAAGTATACATGACTAAATAAGTATTGACCCTAGCTCCAGATCAGACATTCTTTCTACTACTTAGGGCTCGAAGGCTTAAGCAGTAGAAAGCTAATTGGGGTATGGTAAGCAGAAAAAGACATCCAGGGCTGTAATCAAAAAAAAAAGTCAGAGGAAGGAGGACTAGGTTTGAAAATCAGCTAGAACAAAGAGGTTTGAAAGAATAAAGAAGCTAAAATAACAAAAATTATTTTTGTACAGGTATATTTCAGCCAGGACACCACCGCCACCACTTAACATTTTTTCCACTTGCCCCAAGAGCTCTCATGTTTGCATCTTTAGTACCAAGAGAAGAAAGCAGGACATTCATCTGCTAGGAATTAATGAGAGATCCCCCTAAACAAAAGGGGCATGGGTGTTAGGCAAAAAAGCTAACTTCTGCAACATATATTAATATCTAAACTTTTTTTCTTAATCATCCATATCTCCTATCCCAGAGCAATCATATAAACAACCCAACAAATTTGGCAAACAAAAAGAATCAACAATAGCTCAAGAGGGCAAGTAACTCTGAGCCAGCTTCTATAACTTCTTTTAAAAAGAATCTCAAGAAGAAATTAGAAGTGCTTATATGCACTGTAGACAAGAAAACAAATTATTCTGGTTTCCTTAACTAACTCAGTTTCATCTTCTACAAAATGAAAATTACAATAATGGGTCCATCGATGACATGTTACTTAGAAGAACAAATGAAATGGCATTATACAGAAGAACTATGTTATTCTAATGTACATTAAAACTCTTGCTTTTGGTTACCAAATAAAAACTCAGGATAAACAGTTAAACTCCAGCCATGACGGAGTAACCACTGTAAACATACCTTAAAAAATGGACAAAATATAGCAAACGACCATTTAAAGAAATTGGACAATGGTCAGAATAGGTTTGTGAGCCCAGAGAAGAGAAAAAAAGGAAGTGAGACCTACAAAACTTGGGATTTATGCCAAAAAGCAATTTCTAGACCACTGTGGAGGGACTGAAACAGAACACAGAGCATCACTTCCTACACAGACCTCGATGAATCAACTGGAGCTTAATGTTCAGAGAAACAGAGCTGGCCAGAGAAACAGCTCCTACACTCTTAACAGGAGTGCCCATGGATCCCGGGCTGAGCACTAAACCAAACATAGGTAAGGTGAAATTTTTTGAGGTTAGGAAAAAAAAAAGCAAAAGAGGGAGCTATAAGCTAAACAATTCCCAGTAACCACATGAAGTGTGGAAATTTTCAAGTTCTGATCAGCCAGAATGGTGATTCTTCTTCAAACAACTAATACATCCAGAAGAAACACAGAAAAGACATACCTTAACATTGCGTTCAACTCACCCTAGAGTGAGGTCTACTCCAGACCCACCCTAATAGATCTAAAAACAAACCTCTGAAGAATTAACATGATTCTCAGGAAACTTAGATGATTGCCAGAAATAAATCCAACATTCTTTGAAGAAATATTTCAAAATTAATCAGAAAACAACCCAAAATTCACAATATTCAACATGTAGTAAAAAATCACTAGACATACAAAGAGGGAAAAGTGACTTATAAACAAAGAGAACAATAGAGATAGACCTAAAGATTACACAATAATGGAATTAGCAAGCATATTCTGTAAAACAGCTACTATAATTATGCAAGTGAATTTAAAGGAAAACATTTACTAAAATGAGGAGACTGAATTTTTTTTTAATGGAAAGAAATGAGCAGAGACTCATTAATCTTTGAGACAATATCAGTCTAACACATGTATAATTGAAATTTCAAGTGAGAAGGGCTGCAGGTAGGTGGGGTGAGTAGGCAGAAAACAGAAAAAAATCTGAATAAATAATGAATGGAAATTTCCGAAATTTTGAGGAAAACAATCCATCAACAGGACAATGAAATTTAACAAAGCCAAGCAGGATAAACACAAAAGAAAACACTCCAACATATGTAAAACTGTAATTGCCAAAAAGCAGTTAAAAAGAGAAAATCTTAAAAAGTGAAAAGATCTAGGGGAACAAAAAGATCCCTTATCAGAATAGAGAACAGAAGATAATAATATGACACATTTCAAAAAAAATAAAAACTATTGATGTAAAATTCTGTATCTAAGTAAATTTTCATTCAAAACTGAAAACAAAATAATGATTTACAGACAAACAAAAGTTGAGAAAATTAATCACCAGCAGATATACATTACAGAAATGTTCAAGTAAGTTCTTTAGGCAGAACGGAAACTATACCAGCTAGAAATGTGGATCTAAAGAAAGGAATGAAAAGCTCCAAAACTGATGACTATAAATATGTAGATTTCATTACAATATTTAATTTATCTAAATGAAAACTACCTGTGAGGTTTTGTGGCATTTTTAACATATAAAAAATAGAATGTATGACAACAATAGCCAAAAAAAAGATATGTGATGCATAAAAGCACACTATTATAGTCTTTACAATTTACATGAAATAATGTAATATTTGAATTTAAAGATACATGTGGTAAACTCTGCAGCAACCACTAAAATAATAAAAGAGAGTTAGCCAATAAGCCAACAACGGAGATTAAACAGAATCCTAAAAAATACTCAATCCAAAAGAAGGTAAGGAAAGAACCAAAAAAGGAACAAAGAGCATATGAGACAAAGAGCAAAGGGACAGATTTTAGTTAAGAAAGACATTGTCAGGACAAAAATGCAAAACCCAACTATACGAAGAAGGACATTAAATAGATAAATGAAAATAGGATGAAAGCAAAAGGAGAGGAAAATACATATCATGCAAACACTAAGCACAAAATAGTTGGAGTGTCTATATTAATAGAAAGATGAACAAAAATACTTCAAGACAAGAAGTATCAATAAACACAAGAAAGGACATTTCAAAAATACACAAATATCAATTGAACAAGAAAATACAGCAATCCTAAATGTCGATGCACCTAATTACAGAGCTTCTAAACACATTATGCAAAAGCTGACAGAATTCAACTGGTAATGATAGTTGGAGACTTCAACACTTGTCACTCAGGGAGAGAACGAGCAAGGGTAGAGAAGAAGACACAGTCAGCAACTTGGCCCAATGTCTTTCTTAACTAAAATCTGTCCTCTTGCTCTTTGTCTCATGTGCTCTTTGTTCCTTTTTCAGTTCTTTCTTTATCTTCTTTTGGATTAAGTATTTTTTAGGATTCTGTTTGATCTCCACAGTTGGTTTAGTGGCTAACCCTCTTTTATTATTTCAGTGAAACAAAAAGTAAAAAGCACATTCTTTTCAAATATATGTTAAACATTTACCAAAAGAAGTCATGCGGTGGGCCATAAAACAAATCTCCATAAATAAATTTAAAAGGATTCAATCACACAGAGCTATATTCTCATAATGGAATGAAGGTATCCACAAATGCTTGGAATTAAATATGCTTTTAAATAATCTAGGCAAGAAAGTGGAAACTGAAAGGAAAATTAGAAAATATTTTGAACTAAATAAAAATTGAAATGAATATATTACTATGTATGTATGCTCAGGTGTGGTAAGTTACATTGCTTTCATGCCAACAATGAGAAAAAGCCAGAAAATCTACAGAATTCTAACTTTTCTTGAGCCCATCAGAGAACTGAAGTCCAAAAACAACCATGTGATCTAAAGTCCAAGGCCCTCTACTTGGAGAAGGAACACAAGCACAGTTTACATCTTTCATAGGAAGGGCTGTCACTATACAAGTGCACACATGGGGCCTGCTGAAAGTTGAGGGTAGAGCAAGAACACTGAGAAAACCTTCTAGAACACCAGCTCCCACTCTCAGCAAAGGGCCACAGCAGGCTACCTTTAAGAGGAATGTGAAGACAACAGTACAGAAGGGTATGAACATCAACAATAAACCCAACACAGCTCAACTCTGACTAGGCTGACGGAGCCCCCGAACTTACTAACAGTTGACTAAGGAAGAGGTGTGCCCATTTCTAGGCATAGATATTATTTACTTCAGTGTCTACTGGCCTATTAGTGCTATCAAACATTCGATCAAATATCACAACACATAAAACAGAATGAAAATATTTCTCGTATCCCATTAAAGCAGGGTTCGCAAAGAATTTTATACCTTTAAATGTTTATAATAAGAAAAAGAAAAAAGGTCTAAAATCAATCCAGACTTCCATCCTAAGAAACCAGAAAAAGAACAGCAAATGAAACCTAAAGTTAGTGGAAGGAAAGAAATTAAAGATTTGATATGTGCAGTGATTTAAAATGTGCAAATAGAGAAAAAAACAATGAAACTGAAAGCTGGTTATCTGAAAAGATGGATAAAATTGGTTAAGATTTTTACCTAACTGATCAGAAACTATGAGTGCTATGAAAATAAAAGTTTTGTAATAACAGTTATAAGATATGAAGATATATAATAGGATAAAGAGCATTACTTATAAAAAGACTAAATGTTGAATATATCAGTGCTGAAATTAAAATTAAGTTCTATGAAAACATTTTTTAAAATTTTATCTAGAAAGTTCAGCTTCTGATCCTGAAACGGCAAGTGTGTAAAGAAGTGTTAATATTGGTTGTAAAAATCCATTATCTGAAAGTTGAACAAGTACAAGTATAATTTTTAAGAATGAGATTTCCCTTCAAAATATAATAATAAGCTACAACAGCTCTAAATGAAAATGAAGTTTCATTCTAAATAAAAATCAAATAGGTCACAATGTGATTGAGTGATCAAATAAGGGGATTACTAATTTGCCCTGAACAATCACTGAACAGTACTGCAAAACATTAATGAAATAGCTAAAATAAATGGGAAAATGTCCAAATTTGGGAAGACATTTTGCCCTACAAATGTTACTGTAACATTATCTTATATCCCATTTATTTAACTGCCAAAAAGAAATTATAAATACTTCAAATCTCAGGGGTACAGATACTTTCCCTAATATCCTTTCTGATTTTCAAAATCATAATATATAATCAAATATACTAATGGCTAAAAAGCCATGTTCTAAATTTCTTGGCAAAAATCATGAACAATAAATAAAACTGTTCATGCTGGATAACGTTCTCCTAAATTGTTTTCTCTTTCATTTCTAAATGAGGTGGGTAGTGTTGATTATTTTAATATTTTCCTTAAGATCTCAAGATAACTGCAGTTAATTTCATTTTTCTAACCTTATTTGTTTTATACATTTTTCTTTGTAAAAAGAATTACTTATTCACTGGTCATTTATTAAGGGTCTATGGCATCTAAAATTTCTCTTACAGAAGGCAGGCAACATAATTTAATAAGGAAACTATGCCATTATATACAGGAGAACATTTTTTACATAATTAATCAGTATTTCCATTGGCATATATTGATCCACGATACATCACAAGTGTTTGACAACCAGCTTGCTTTCAGAAGTAAAGTCGGCAAAATATCCTGAAGCCAGGTTGGGGTTTTCAGAAGTATGTCCTGTGGGTGTCTCCTTCTACATGTCACTGTACTGCTCACGGCTTGCTGCGCAGTGTCCTCCCGATGACATCTGGATGAGGTTCCCCCCATGGCAGCATCCCACCTGGGCCCACTTACACCTGAACCTGTCCTGCCCCATCTCTCAAGCCCCCAGCTGTTATCTGCCATCACAACCTGCAAATACTACATCTCTGAAAAGCTAGAGAATATTAAGGTCAGAACAACATAATGATTTATGCTACCTTTGTAAGATATTTTCCTTTTGACATGGGCAACCTCAGCTCCTGGGGCAAGTCAGCGGAAAAGAAATACTGAAGCAGGAGCTTTCAATTCTCTCAAATCACACCATAAATGACAACTCATGTGAATTGACTAAATGGCAACACTACTTAGAGATTTGTAAAACATCATACTAACTCTCCAACACACAAAAACAAAATGTTGAGTTTACAAAGGATTAGAAGCAGAAACAAGAAATTTTGACTGTTGCTTCGCACTGTCACTAACTAGTCAAAACGTATAAGCAATCACTTACCTTGTTTGACTTTCAGTGACTACATCCACAGTGCAAGGAGATGAGATAACAATTCAATGACTCTTTGCAGGCTAGCAACATTAACAATACCCTAACAAATGCTGGTATGCCACAGTTTACAAAAGACTCCAGAATTAATACACTACAGGACACAAGTCCCATGATACATACTTCTATATAGCAGCAATTAACGAGTGGAAATTTTTTAAGATTATAAGTATAATTTAAAATAGGACCAAGAAAAATGAAACACTTCTATATAAATATAACAAAATGTGTGAGATCTGTATGCTGAAAACCACAAAACACTGACGAAAGAAATCAAACACCTAAATGAATGGAAAGGTACACTACATTCACGGACTAGAGGATTCGGTGTTGCTAAGAGGTTGATTCTCTCTAAACTCTTCTATAAAATTAATGTGAAAAATAATTAAATCATTTATATACAAAAGAACTGCAATCCATGCCTCACACAGTGTTAAAAAATTTTAAATCAAGATGGATTACAGATCTTAATGTAAAACCTAAAACTTCTATAAAAACTTTTTATTAAAAAAAAAAGAGGAGGGAGCCAAGATGGCGGCGTGAGTAGAGCAGCGGAAATCTCCTCCCAAAACAACATATATCTATGAAAATATAACAAAGACAACCCTTCCTAGAATAAAGACCAGAGGACACAGGACAATATCCAGACCACATCCGCACCAGAGAGAACCCAGCGCCTCGCGAAGGGGGTGAGATACAAGCCCCGGCCCCGCGGGAGCCGAGCGCCCCTCCCCCCAGCTCCCGGCGGGAGAAGAGCAGGCAGAGCGGGAGGGAGACGGAGCCCAGGGCTGCCGAACACCCAGCCCCAGCCATCCGGGCCAGAGCGCAGAAACAGTACGTGCGCGGGGAGCTGGATACTAGGGAAACAGGGCAGCAAGAACGGTGAGCAGATGCCAGAGGCTGGCGCCAGAGAATAAAGAAAAACGAGCGGCCATTTTTTATTTTTTTAATTTAAAAATTTTTTCTTTTTTTTTTTTGTGGTCCTTGTTTTGTTTTGGCGGGTGTTTTTTGGAAGTCTTAAAGGGGCAGGGCGGGCCACTTAATCCAGAGGTAGGGAATCCAGGGATCTCTGGGCACCCTAATCCCATGGGCTGCAGGGAGCTCAGAGGCCCCTTTCGGAGATAAATAGCCTCCCAGCCGCTCCCCCTCCAACGCGACTCCACCATTTTGGAGCAGCTGCCCGAGCCAGGCCACGCCCACAGCAACAGCGGAGATTAACTCCATAGCAGCCGGGCAGGAAGCAGAAACCCTGTCTGCGCGCAGCTGCGCAGCACAAGCCACTAGAGGCCGCTGTTCTCCCAGGAGAGGAGGGCCACAAACCAACAAGAAAGGAAGTCCTTCCAGCCATCACTCGTCCCAGTTCTGCAGACTATTCCTATCACCATGAAAAGGCAAAGCTACAGGCAGACAAAGATCACAGAGACAACACCAGAGAAGGAGACAGACCTAACCAGTCTTCCTGACAAAGAATTCAAAATAAGAATCATAAACATGCTGACAGAGATGCAGAGAAATACGCAAGAGATATGGGATGAAGTCCGGAGGGAGATCACAGATGCCAGAAAGGAGATCGCAGAAATGAAACAAACTCTGGAAGGGTTTATAAGCAGAATGGATAGGATGCAAGAGGCCATTGATGGAATTGAAACCAGAGAACAGGAACGCATAGAAGCTGACATACAGAGAGATAAAAGATCTACAGGAATGAAACAATGTTAAGAGAACTCTGTGACCAATCCAAAAGGAACAATATCCGTATTATAGGGGAACCAGAAGAAGAAGAGAGAGGAAAAGGGATGGAAAGTATCTTGGAAGAAATAATTGCTGAAAACTTCCCCAAACTGGGGGAGGAAATAATCGAACAGACCACGGAAATACACAGAACCCCCAACAGAAAGGATCCAAGGAGGACAACACCAAGACACATAATAATTAAAATGGCAAAGATCAAGGACAAGGAAAGAGTTTCAAAGGCAGCTAGAGAGAAAAAGGTCACCTATAAAGGAAAACCCATCAGACTAACATCAGACTTCTCGACAGAAACCCTACAGGCCAGAAGAGAATGGCATGATATATTAAATGCAATGAAACAGAAGGGCCTTGAACCAAGGATACTGTATCCAGCACGACTATCATTCAAATATGATGGTGGGATTAAACAATTCCCAGACAAACAAAAGCTGAGGGAATTTGCTTTCCACAAACCACCTCTACAGGACATCTTACAGGGACTGCTCTAGATGGAAGCACTCCTAGAAAGAGCACAGCACAAAACACCCAACATATGAAGAATCGAGGAGGAGGAATAAGAAGGGAGAGAAGAAAAGAATCTCCAGACAGTGTATATAACAGCTCAATAAGCGAGCTAAGTTAGGCAGTAAGATACTAAAGAGGCTAACCTTGAACCTTTGGTAACCACGAATTTAAAGCCTGCAATGGCAATAAGTACATATCTTTCAATAGTCACCCTAAATGTTAATGGGTTGAATGCACCAATCAAAAGACACAGAGTAACAGAATGGATAAAAAAGCAAGACCCATCTATATGCTGCTTACAAGAAACTCACCTCAAACCCAAAGACATGTACAGACTAAAAGTCAAGGGATGGAAAAACATATTTCAGGCAAACAACAGCTAGAAGAAAGCAGGGGTTGCAGTACTAATATCAGACAAAACAGACTTCAAAACAAAGAAAGTAACAAGAGATAAAGAAGGACACTACATAATGATAAAGGGCTCAGTCCAACAAGAGGATATAACCATTCTAAATATATATGCACCCAACACAGGAGCACCAGCATATGTGAAACAAATACTAACAGAACTAAGGGGGGAAATAGACTGCAATGCATTCATTCTAGGAGACTTCAACACACCACTCACCCCAAAGGATAGATCCACCGGGCAGAAAATAAGTAAGGACACGGAAGCACTGAACAACACAGTAGAGCAGATGGACCTAATAGACATCTATAGAACTCTACATCCAAAAGTAAAAGAATATATATTCTTCTCAAGTGCACATGGAACACTCTCCAGAATAGACCACATACTAGGCCACAAAAAGAGCCTCAGTAAATTCCAAAAGATTGAAATCCTACCAACCAACTTTTCAGACCACAAAGGCATAAAACTAGAAATAAATTGTACAAAGAAAGCAAAAAGGCTAACAAACACATGGAGGCTTAACAACACGCTCCTAAATAATCAATGGATCAATGACCAAATCAAAATGGAGATCCAGCAATATATGGAAACAAATGACAACAACAACACTAAGCCCCAACTTCTGTGGGACACAGCAAAAGCAGTCTTAAGAGGAAAGTATATAGCAATCCAAGCATATTTAAAAAAGGAAGAGCAATCCCAAATGAATGGTCTAATGTCACAATTATCGAAATTGGAAAAAGAAGAACAGATGAGGCCTAAGGTCAGCAGAAGGAGGGACATAATAAAGATCAGAGAAGAAATAAATAAAATTGAGAAGAATAAAACAATAGCAAAAATCAATGAAACCAAGAGCTGGTTCTTCGAGAAAATAAACAAAATAGATAAGCCTCTAGCCAGACTTATTAAGAGGAAAAGAGAGTCAACACAAATCAACAGTATCAGAAACGAGAAAGGAAAAATCACGACGGACCCCACAGAAATACAAAGAATTATTAGAGAATACTATGAAAACCTATATGCTAACAAGCTGGGAAACCTAGGAGAAATGGACAACTTCCTAGAAAAACACAACCTTCCAAGACTGACCCAGAAAGAAACAGAAAATCTAAACAGACCAATTACCAGCAACGAAATTGAAGCGGTAATCAAAAACCTACCCAAGAACAAAACCCTGGGCCAGATGGATTTACCTCGGAATTTTATCAGACATACAGGGAAGACATAATACCCATTCTCCTTAGAGTTTTCCAAAAAATAGAGGAGGAGGGGATACTCCCAAACTCATTCTATGAAGCTAACATCACCCTAATACCAAACCAGGCAAAGACCCCACCAAAAAAGAAAACTACAGACCAATATCCCTGATGAACATAGATGCAAAAATACTCAACAAAATATTAGCAAACCAAATTCAAAAATACATCAAAAGGATCATACACCATGACCAAGTGGGATTCATCCCAGGAATGCAAGGATGGTACAACATTCAAAAGTCCATCAACATCATCCACCACATCAACAAAAAGAAAGACAAAAACCACATGATCATCTCCATAGATGCTGAAAAAGCATTTGACAAAGTTCAACATCCATTCATGATAAAAACTCTCAGCAAAATGGGAATAGAGGGCAAGTACCTCAACATAATAAAGGCCATCTATGATAAACCCACAGCCAACATTATATTGAACAGCGAGAAGCTGAAAGCATTTCCTCTGAGATCGGGAACTAGACAGGGATGCCCACTCTCCCCACTGTTATTTAACATAGTACTGGAGGTCCTAGCCACGGCAATCAGACAAAACAAAGAAATACAAGGAATCCAGATTGGTAAAGAAGAAGTTAAACTGTCACTATCTGCAGATAACATGATACTGTATATAAAAAACCCTAAAGACTCCACCCCAAAACTACTAGAACTGATATCGGAATACAGCAAAGTTGCAGGATACAAAATCAACACACAGAAATCTGTGGCTTTCCTATACACTAACAATGAACCAACAGAAAGAGAAATCAGGAAAACAACTCCATTCACAATTGCATCAAAAAAAATAAAATACCTAGGAATAAACCTAACCAAAGAAGTGAAAGACTTATACTCTGAAAACTACAAGTCACTCTTTAAGAGAAATTAAAGGGGACACTAACAGATGGAAACTTATCCCACGCTCGTGGCTAGGAAGAATTAGTATCATCAAAATGGCCATCCTGCCCAAAGCAATATACAGATTTGATGCAATCCCTATGAAACTACCAGCAACATTCTTCAATGAACTGGAACAAAAAATTCAAAAATTCATATGGAAACACCAAAAACCCCGAATAGCCAAAGCAATCCTGAGAAAGAAGAATAAAGTAGGGGGGATCTCACTCCCCAACTTCAAGCTCTACTATAAAGCCATAGTAATCAAGACAATTTGGTACTGGCACAAGAACAGAGCCACAGACCAATGGAACAGACTAGAGAATACAGACATTAACCCAGACATATATGGTCAATTAATATTTGATAAAGGAGCCATGGACATACAATGGCAAAATGACAGTCTCTTCAACAGATGGTGCTGGCAAAACTGGACAGCTACATGTAGGAGAATGAAACTGGACCATTGTCTAACCCCATATACAAAAGTAAACTCAAAATGGATCAAAGACCTGAATGTAAGTCATGAAACCATTAAACTCTTGGAAGAAAACATAGGCAAAAACCTCCTAGACATAAACATGAGTGCCCTCTTCTTGAGCATATCTCCCCAGGCAAGGAAAACAACAGCAGAAATGAACAAGTGGGACTATATTAAGCTGAAAAGCTTCTGTACAGCAAAAGACACCATCAATAGAACAAAAAGGAACCCTACAGGATGGGAGAATATATTTGAAAATGACAGATCCGATAAAGGCTTGATGTCCAGAATATATAAAGAGCTCACACGCCTCAACAAACAAAAAACAAATAACCCAATTAAAAAATGGGCGGAGGAACTGAACAGACAGTTCTCCAAAACAGAAATACAGATGGCCAACAGACACATGAAAAGATGCTCCACATTGCTAATTATCAGAGAAATGCAAATTAAAACTACAATGAGGTATCACCTCACACCAGTAAGGATGGCTGCCATCCAAAAGACAAACAACAACAAATGTTGGCGAGGCTGTGGAGAAAGGGGAACCCTCCTACACTGCTGGTGGGAATGTAAATTAGTTCAACCATTGTGGAAAGCAGTATGGAAGTACATCAGAATGCTCAAAACAGACTTACCATTTGACCCAGGAATTGCACTCCTAGGAATATACCCTAAGAATGCAGCAATCAAGTATGAGAAAGACCAATGCACCCCTATGTTTATCGCAGCACTATTTACAATAGCCAAGAATTGGAAGCAACCTAAATGTCCATCGATAGATGAATGGATAAAGAAGACGTGGTACATATACACAATGGAATACTACTCAGCCATAAGAAAAGGGCAAATCCTACCATTTGCAGCAACATGGATGGAGCTGGAGGGTATTATGCTCAGTGAAACAAGCCAAGCGGAGAAAGAGAAATACCAAATGATTTCACTCATCTGTGGAATATAAGAACAAAGGAAAAACTGAAGGAACAAAACAGCAGCAGAATCACAGAACTCAAGAATGGACTAACAGGTACCAAAGGGAAAGGGACTGGGGAGGATGGGTGGGTAGGGAGGTATAAGGGGTGGGGGAGAAGAAGGGGGGTATTAAGAATAGCATGCATGGGGGGGTGGGAGAAAGGGGAGGGCTGTACAACACAGAGAAGGCAAGTAGTGATTCTACATCATTTGCTATGCTGATGGACAGTGACTGTAAAGGGGTTTATAGGGGGGACCTGGTATAGGGGAGAGCCTAGTAAACATAATATTCGTCATGTTAAGTGTAGATTAATGATACAAAAAAAAAAAGGCAGTTCCTGTGTGGAGATCTCCAGTGAGTTCTACACAAGGGTATAAAGGGACCTCACAGAGACCACCATTGACAAGAATGCTAAATAGGCAACTTTGGCATCCAGGTTAATCTGGTGGCTGGAAGTGAGGGAGGATTCTGGTGAAAACATTCTGTAAGAGATAACAGATGCTCCCATTGGCTGAATGATAATAGGGAAGGTATCTGTCCAAGATGATGACTTTGACCATCCCCCAACATTTCCCCCACATCCTTACATTCGCTTTATCACATTCTGATTTGCTTCCCACTCTGTTATCACAATTACTGCTATCAGAAACTAACTCACAGCTGAAATGTTCCCAGGTATATCTGTTAGTCTCCTATACAACAGAGCCAAGGAGATTTTTCGAACCCTGCATTTTGACTGGCTAGTGTTACACTCCACTCCACAATGCATAACTGAGAAGAAACCTTCTAACAGATCTGTTTTCAAGGGCAATCACCTCTCTGAGGAAGACAAGAATGTCCAAGAGCATAACTGTGACTGGACTTGTAGGGCTAGAGGCTTTGAAGCCACATAGAATTCTGTAGACCACAGAGAAACATATGTTTTTGAAAGGCTATTTTTGATGATCTTTTTAAAAAGAATTTCCTAAAGAATTTATGAAAGTGAAGGTCAGTTCTATTATCCTTCTAAATTAATTTGTTTAAAAGCCTAATCTTTTAAATTCAGAAGAATAATGTATATTTAAAGTATTCTATAATTACTATAAAAGTATTAATTAACAGTAGTAAGAATAAGCTATCTATGCACTATAAATATAAGGTAAAAAAATCATTTTCATGGCATTTTTTAAACCATATGATGGTAGATGGGTCACAACATTAGCACTCTTCCTTGAAAACCTTATAATTACTAATCTTTTTAATTTTAAGCTAAGTATTGACTTTGTAATAAATGAGTGCAAGTTAAATTCCGGATCTGAAATAGTCTGAGTTATACTGACCATTAGCACTAATTTACAAAGAGACATTTAGATATTACTTTAATAGTGGCTTGAATTATCTTTCTGTTCAATGCCTTGTATAATGCCACAATTTTTCATAAGGTAAAAAACGTAAAACTCACTATTTCTACCTGATTTCCAAACTATTAAAGGATAATCTGACGAATCCCTTTACGGAGGGTTACCCTTTCAGCAAAGCCTGTACTTGGGGGCCCTCCCCCCCTCCCCCAGCCTGCTGCCCTCCCCCAGCCCTCCCGTCTCCCTCCCTTCATCGCGTCCTTCCTTCTCAGGGCACAGCGCCACTCCATCTACTACATGCTTTCATATTTCGTCCTTTCTGAGGTCTAAACGCCCCATCAGATTGTAAGTTCCATAGGAGCCCATATTTTTGTCTGTTTTGTTCACTATTGTGTCATCAGCATTCACAACAGTATTAGCAACTAAAAAATGCTCAATAATTACTTATTAAATGAAGTATTTTACACATTAACATATTACATATGGCATATAACATATATAAATTATCACCTTTCTTAACAGACATTGCAAATTAGAACATTAAAATATCTAAGAAAAAAGTTTTTAAATTTGGTTAACCCATCCTTTTCCAAATATATTTTATCATGAAACTCTTCTTTCACTGAACATCTATAACAACATGACTAAAGTTTTAGAAACAATGGTTTATATTCTTTTCAGTAAAGTGTTAGTGCCAGATTGTGTGCATGTTTAATTCCATAGTTTTTTTTTAACTTTACAAGTAATGAAGAACCATCAGAAATTTTTTAATAAAAAGGAAACAGAATTAGATACAGGTTTTATATCTTACAACAATACAGTGGGCAGACTGGGAAAGCGAGAGAAGGAAGGAAAAGAGGAAGCAACTGGCAGCGACTAGGGAAGGATAATAAAGCCCTGAGCTCAGGGAGTGACAAAGGGAAATGGTCAGACAGAGGAGCAGTTTAAAGAATAACACAGCTGAGCATGACCCACACTGGCCTGGCCAGAAGCACCAGGAATCACAGGGGTTCACAAAGTTCCCACCCTGAGTTAGGAGGTCCCACATTAGTATAAACTAGGAAACCCAGAATGCAATAGATTAGAGACAATACAATACTGGTTTTAGTTTACATATTGATTTGGAGGAGACTAAAGAGTATTAAGGGAGAGAGTTCTGTACCTGTATTGCCCAGAAATAAAGTTTAGGGATTTATAAGTGAGGGAAGAACCAAAGTTAGAATCCTACAAGAGCCAAAATTTGAAGAAGCAAACAAAGACTAGGAGCAGTCACACAGTGACTGGAAGGCTGGCTTGTGTCTTTATATCACATCCATATTTATATGTGCCTAACTTAAGAATTTTTAAACAGATTTTTACTTATCAAAACCTTTTATGTACCAGCCACTTTCCAGGGTGCCTTAGGAAGCCAGGAACCCAAGGATCCCTGCCCTGAGAGAGCCAGATGACAAAACACAGTGAGCACAAGTACTGCAAATGAAGAACTTACACAGCACACCAAAGCGCCATCAACGCCATGCGGGGCACAGAATGAGAAGGGGAGCCGGGAGCAGTGCGATGAGGACACGCTGAGGTGTTAAGTAGGGTGGTGGGGGTGACGGTGGCATGTGGGCAGGGTCTTAGAGGAGGTGAGGGAGTCAACCCAACAGTTAGGTGGACGAAGAACATTCCGGTGAGTGTCGACAATGAGTACAAGCCCCAAGGAGAAAGCATTCTCTGCACACTCAAGACGAGAAGCCAGCGTGGTAGAAGCAGAGTGAGTGATGCGGGACGTAGGAAGAGGAGTGGCCAGGAGGCTATAGGGCACCAGACCCTGGAAGGCCCTGGAGGGCTGCCCGGCGTCTGCTTTCACCCCGAGTGAAGTGGGTGGAGCAGAGGAGCCACACGACCTGGGTTTTCAGAGGATCAAAGGCTACATACTGTGTTAAGAACAGATCACAGAGAGTCTGCAATAGAAGAGGGGGACCTCACGGAGACCACCACAGTAATCCCGGGGAAGGACAGTGCTGGAACAGTGGACACCACTGTACATGGTGAGGAGGAGCCGGATTCTGAATCTATTCTGCAGGTAGAGCTGATCACTTCTCTTCGCATGGGTGGCTCAGTACCCACATATTAAGACTTGTAAGTCCACATATGAGGGAATCAACTCTGAATTGCTCCTACTAAAACCAGATAACAGAATACATTGTACTCCATATTCCTTGAAAAAAGGCAGTAGACAATTATAGCAACAAAAACAATCTTTCTGCTCCCTTTACAACTGTGACATTCTCTATTGCAAATGCCTAACTTGAAGAAAAAAGACCCAGCTAACAAAAAATTCCACAGCCATGACGAGTTTAGTTATTCTTACAGTGAAAAGTGTGTTAGTGCTATATTGTCTTTACATTGAAAAAACAGAAAACACTGGATATGTGTAAAGTGATCAGCTTTTTTAACTTTCCAATTAAATGAAAAGACCAAGGAAATAGAGATTTATAGTCAAGCATAAAAGCTCCAAAGGCCATGAAGGTGACAAGATGGGATTCCACTTGCTGAGCTCTGATACATTGGTAAGAGTATCTTCGGACATTTCAGAAGGCAGTTATTCAACGATTAACATTAGATAAGCCATTAAACCAAAAAAGCAACCTTTACTGTCCACAGGAGCTTCCTGTAAACTTAGTTACTCCTTAGTTCCCATGAACTGTGATTAACTTGACCCAAATTATTTGTTTCTCAAATCATTATGCAAAAATAATTCAGTTTACAATAAAATATTGTTTATAACATGTAGATTCTCAAGGAAAATTTCTGTAGAGGACAAAATTTTGCCCCTGATGAAATTCTTCTAAAAATTGAAAATGATTGCGTTTTAATATAAAGTATTAAGTATTCATCAATTTAGAATTATATATTCTAGTGTATCAGTAAAAAGTTATTTGTTATATTTAACTTTTGAAATGTCAGTTAGAAATTTAGATTTGAAACAAATTAGAAATTAATATATACAGAGAGAATTTTTTACCATAAGGCTCTTTTAAAATACAAATTCCATAACTACATAAAGATTTCCCAGAATCTTGAGGAAAAATTCTGTTACTCCGGAAAAAAAAGCAGCCCTCACTTTTTACTTTTGGAAAATTTAGAAACCTCTGAAAACATCTACAAAATTCTTCATGTACTAATCTGTGGGACTCAAAAATAACTATTTAACATTTTTTATAATCCAGACTTTACAGAAACGTATTAAAAACAGGAGACCAAGTTCTGAACAAACTAGCATATGATATCACAGAAAACAGAGCACTGATCACCACAGTTCTATGACTCCCACTACATAAATATCAAAGAAAAATAGCTGTCAAAGGCATAAATTAAATCAATTTCAAATTGAACAGAAAATTATTTCCTATTTTCCAAAGGCACTGATTTGGAGTGATCTTAAACCTCTGGAAAAGAATTCCTCAATTTTCAAAAATTCTGAAGCCTAATTACAAGTAATTATAGCTTTTCATTTTCAACATGATGAAATAATTTGATTCTTTTTACAAGAGGTCTGCTTTAGCTCAAAATAGACAAGTGCTTCTGCACTGAGTTAGCATACAAAGACAATAAGGATCATTCTCAGTGGAAAATCAGGGCCGCATACATGTTGGCCATAAATCATAAATGCTGTGTTCAAGCAAAAAATAGTTTGTATGTTCTACAAACGCAACTCATTCATTCACACAATTGAGACAAAGCGCACAGCCCGCTGTTAGGCTTGGCTTTAGGAGCAGCACACCTGAGAAAAAAACCACTGCGGAGTTATCTCAACAGTCAGATATAAGTGTTCTTTGGAGAACAAAAAATCCAAACCTTTCTGATACTGTTTACTCAA
Source organism: Manis pentadactyla (assembly GCF_030020395.1). Classification (NCBI taxonomy): domain Eukaryota; kingdom Metazoa; phylum Chordata; class Mammalia; order Pholidota; family Manidae; genus Manis; species Manis pentadactyla. The sequence goes on along the minus strand of NC_080024.1, from coordinate 154,481,932 downwards.
GGAACCCCAACACAAATCACCCCACAGCAAATGATAGTTAATGTCAGGTTTGTAAATGTTTAATATCAGATCTAATAGTTAGTTGTTCCAGAATAATCCTATTTCTCTGAGAAAAGAAACGGAACCCTATAAACCATACAAGATATTCCTAATTGCAAAAAAAATTACAAAAGAATAAACAGATTCAAAAGCTAAAATTTCTGACAGCAATCAATACTTTTACTCCACACATGTTGCACCTTTTCTTTATGAAGTGCCTTCTGCTGAAGACTCACAATCCCAGTGATTTGTTATATGCTATTAGAACAAAAGCTTCATAAAACTGCTTTCTAACCTGACCTCACACACCTGGTTACAATTACATCTTCAGAATGCAAACCAGTGGTTTAGCAAGGACATCCTAACAAAAGTTAACCAATCAACATGCAGAAACAAATGTGAGAGCCACTGACTCAAAAATCTGAAAAAGAGCCCAATAGATAACTTCTTACAAACACAAGCGTTCACACAGGCGCACACGTCCCCACCACACTAGCACAGCACAGTAAACGAGCAAGGTCGTCCAGGGTAAAACGCTCCTAATCCTCAACATTCAAGTGTACTAAGTCAACCCACAACATGATTTTTACTAAATGCCATGAGAAACAAAACTAAATTTGTCTTTTAAAACTGTAAGCCAAAAAAACCCCCAAGACTTTAAATAGAAAAACAGTGCAGGCATAGTAATACGTGAGTTCACAACACCACAAAGTTCTTAAAATTACCTCAAATAAAAAAACCTTCTTGGCTAAAGTCCAAGATCGAATCATAATGACCAAGTTCTTAGTTGCAGTGAGGTCTGACAAAAAAGAAAGAGGCTTTGATCATTTGTAGTTATCGGCTACTTTTTAAATTCTGAGATTCGCTAATGAACCTTCTGAAACCGTACTAAGCTAAAAATATCAAGCTAGGTAATTCCAAAGCTGAGTGACCACACTAAAAAGAAGAAAATGACCAATTTACCCCATTCAGAAAAAGAATAATGTGGACACACTACTTTGAAGCTAATGTAACCTCTGCTGCCACAAGAATGCAGTAAGGAAAGGCAGAGCAGCGGGGTGTCCTCTCCTGATGGGCGCTTACAGTACCCCCCACGCCTGACTTGCTGACCGCACTTCTCAAAGCGAAGAGCTGGGCCAACTGGTCTTTTGGGTACTTACTTGCATTGTGCAAGTTAAGCGTGCCAGCAAAGAATCTTTAATGCACCTGTCTCTACCTTCAAATAATCAAGGATAGCCACAAATTAAAAGGCATTTTTTAGTTTATTGCCCTTTTCCAACTTCTGTCATAAAACATTAGTGTTGCTGTCCTTGATATAACAAACTTGAATATTTTCAGAACCTCTATCACAGTGGAGAACATGGGGGGCTCCAAGCCTCGATGCACTTCCTTTTTCGGTGAGTGTGTTAATATAAAAGGTTCAAGTATTTTCACCAACTGAGATGATTACATATGTGGTTCTTACTTAAGGAAGGTCTTTCTATATTCTTGAAATATATTCAACTTACCCCCCTTTGAATGTTTGTGGTTTTAGCAATAGGGCTCTGAAGCATTAAGAATGTCATTCATTGATAACTCTCTCAAAATAAAGAAAGAGAGTCGACTTTTTAAGCTGGGAAATGTCACAGCATTTCATATATATAACACTGATATTTCTCACAGTGGAAGTGGCAATTTCTGATGGGCAAACCATGAAAAGATTCTATTAGGGTGAGAATCTTTAGAGGATATTAAAGTCATTTCAGTAATGTCATGTACCATCCATGTTTCTTCAAAATGTACCTAATAATGTAAAGATAACATAATACAAATGTGAACTTAAGGATACAACACCCCAAACACATGAAAATGTAAAAATTTAAATATCCATTGGCTATATTAGATTTATTTATAATGTATTTAATAATGAGGAAAAATAAATTTTAAAAAAAAGGAGCAAAGAACAAGGAGTTAATAGGTGCTGTCATCCCTGCTCTGGGGGCTCCTCTGCCTCCCTCTTGCCTGGCACCCAAAGCAAAATGCGTCCTGTCCTTCTCTCTTCACATGCATGTCTCCCACAGCACCTCCATGGTGCGAGAGCTACGGCTTCGCCCTGGTTCTGTACTGGAAACTCGAAAACACCAAGAACAGTGTCTCTTCACATTTTTATTTCCAATGTCAAACACAACGCTAAATACTGCATGTCTGTCAATTTCCACTAAGGGTAAGACTTCTAAATTTTGTTGAATTATGTTTATGCTGTTACTATCTAAACTCATTTTTAAGATAAGCACTGAAAAGCACTGAGTGTTTAGTCTTTGAATCTCCAGTGTTGACAATAAATAAGCATAAATATTTTGGCTTTTGGCTTTTTAACCTAAGATAACTATTATGTTTTTAGTTTTCAACTTTTTAAAAAAATATTCGTTTTGGAAATAAAAAGAACAGCCAGGAAGGTAGGGTAAACACTAAGAATTACAGGTTTGGGCCTTCACATTTACCCTCAAAACTATGAATCAAAGAAAAATACTCCATCTACTCGAAGTTGTAAATGTGATTTTAAGCCTTCCTTCATATAGGTTCAACTATTACTCCTTAGCACATCTGCCAAAAAAGAAAAACAAAGAATTATAACTTACATGTGACTGTAAAAAACCATGCAACGCACACACTAAGCACTTCACTCTCCCAACTAAGGGTTCATACATTTGTCAGTTTTGAGAATTCTTGGTGACTTAAGAAACTCTGTTCACATTTACCTCAATTTTCTGATCTAAATACCATGACTAAAAATGTACAGTGGAAAGATATGTATGTTGGAAGATTAGTTTGATAAGCTTGAAGAGTGAAAAGTTCTCTATTCCTCACATAAGAGAAATGGCAGCCATGTAAATCAGACTACATCTAAAATACTGGGCTGAACTATGCAGCCAGGACACAAGCAAAAAATAACGAACTCTTCCTAGGAGGAATTAAGGCATAAAGAGGCAAACAAAATTATATCATATGGAGAGGCTCTGAGAGAATCAGAATGCTCAATGTATACAGAGACAGTGCTGAGACTAGAGTGAATGATAACCAACTTCCAGGACTTAAAGGCTCATCTCATGGAAGAGAATTACGCTTGCTCTGTGGCTTTCCTAAGTACATACACCAAAAGACGTATGACTGAAGATGCAAAGAAGCAACTGTTTATAAGGAAAAACTTTGTAAGAAATAATCAAAAGAGAATGGACTTCCTCAAGAGGCAGTAGATTCCTCATCTAGCAGAAACTGAGCAGATACTTCAAGATACTGAAGGAGGGATTATGCAGTCATCAAAAGAAGCCTGTGTTTCCTGACAAACCTTCCAAACTTTCATCCATGCAGTCAGCGAACAAGCACTTACCGAAAGCCCACTCCATGCCAGGGACTGCTCTGATGATTTGAGACTCAAATAAAAATGAGCAGCAGAATCACTCCTGTACAAAGGCATTCACTCACTCACAGAGAAGATAAGTATACCAATAAAAAGGTATGTAGGACAAATCTAGTTTCAAATACAGTAAAACATCCAAATGTAAACATTGAGTAGGTAAAAACTATGGGCCTAAAGGTCAGGTGACAGGTAGGCCTCTATCACCGATTCTATAAACCAGTCATTTTTTGGTGGTAATTAAGTATTTTTAAAAACTGGGAATAGGATTAACTACTCCTATATCCTACTATTAATGTAGATTTTAGTCAACCAGTTAACAAGGTAGTTATAAAAACTATTCTGTTAGGTAACAAAAAAATAAAGTACAGTTCACTACTGGCTCATCCCCATGTGGATTCCCCATTTCCTATTCCAACCACTATTCTCCTCTATACATGCTTCAAAAATGTTCTCTTCAACAAAACTGGACAGCTACATATAAGAGAATGAAACTGGATCACTGTCTAACCCCATACACAAAAGTAAATTCGAAGTGGATCAAAGACCTGAATGTAAATCGTGAAACCATAAAACTCTTGGAAAAAAACATAGGCAAAAATCTCTTGGACATAAACATGAGTGACTTCTTCATGAACATACCTCCCTGGGCAAGGGAACAAAAGCAAAAATGAACAAATGGGACTATATCAAGCTGAAAAGCTTCTGTATAGCAAAGGACACCATCAATAGAACAAAAAGGCATCCTACAGTATGGGAGAATATATTCATAAATGACAGATCCAATAAAGGGTTGACATCAAAAATATATAAAGAGCTCACGCACCTCAACAAACAAAAAGCAAATAAGCCAATTAAAAAATGCACAGAGGAGCCGAACAGACACTTCTCCAAAGAAGAAATTCAGATGGTCAACAGGCACATGAAAAGATGCTCTGCATCGCTAATCATCAGAGAAATGCAAATTAAAACCACAATGAGATATCACCTCACACCAGTAACGATGGCTACCATCCAAAAGACAAGCAACAACAAATATTGGCGAGGTTGTGGAGAAAGGGGAACCCTCCTACACTGCTGGTGGGAATGTGAATTAGTTCAACCATTGTTGAAAGCGGTATGGAGGTTACTCAAATAGCTCAAAATAGAAATACCATTTGACCCAGGAATTCCACTCCTAGGAATTCACCCTAAGAATACAGCATCCCAGTTTGAAAAAGATATATCCATCCCTTTGTTTATTGCAACACTATTTACAATAGCGAAGAAATGGAAACAACCTAAGTGTCCATCAGTAGATGAATGGATAAAGAGGAAGTGGTACATATACACAATGAAATGTTATTCAGCCATAAGAAGAAAACAAATCCTATCATTTGCAACAACATGGATGGAGCTAGAGGGTATTATGCTCAGTGAAATAAGCCAGGTGGAGAAAGACAAGTATCAAATGATTTCACTCATATGTGGAATATAAGAACAAAGAAGAAACTGAAAGAACAAAACAGCAGCTGAATCACAGAACCCAAGAATGGACTAAAAGTTACCAAAGGGAAAGGGACTGGGGAGGATGGGAGGGAAGGGAGGGATAAGGGGGATGGAGAAAGGGAGCATTATGATTAGCATATATAATGTGGGGGGGGGCACACCGGGAGGGCTGTACAACACAGAGAAGACAAGTAGTAGTGATTCTACAACATTACTATGCTGATGGACAATGACTGCAATGGGGAATGTGGGGGGAACTTAGTGATGGGGGAGTCTGGTAACCATAATGTTCCTCATGTAATTGTAGAGTAATGATACCAAAATAAAAAAAATAAAATAAAATAAGATGTTCTCTTCAGCATCTCTGAATTTGGCACATTTTACTATATAGCTTACAGATAAAGCATAAATAAAGCCACATCCTATGTGTAATCATTTTGTGGGTGTATATAATATCAACCTTACTTTAGTCTCCTAACTGCCCATCCACTAAGAAAAAAAATGAGTAACTTCCTAACTGCTTAACATTTGGAAAAAATATATTCATAATTAAGGCAAATTTCTGAAATGCTGAAAGTCATGTAAGTTCAATTTCTGTGAAAGTGTCTAGTTTCAAACTATGTAATTTGGACCAACCCTCCCACTGAAGACAGCTAGAAATACTGGACATACTATGAAAAAATATGTGATTGAAAACACTGAAGAATTAGCAAAAGAATAAAAATTTATGTGGCCAGGGTCAGAGGATAAAAAGTGTATCATAATGATAAGCCCATGAAGATAAAACTGGCCAAGTGTGCCTCTGACGGGATCTGGAGTCAATATGCAATAGTAACAGGGGGGGAAGGAAAGGGAAAGGGGATTCCCCAATGAGCCCACCCTGTATAAGGCTGACCCCCAAAGAGATGCCCCCGAAGAGCAGGGTAAACCAAAGGGAAGAGGCCGTCAGTCCTACTGCTTCCCTCAAACTGTCAGCACCCATGTGACTGAACTGAGGTGATCTGGGATGGCTGGTCTTCCCCGCTACATGTCAGAAGCTAATATAAATCCATTTCTGGAGGGAGATCTCAAGTTATTACTAATAATCCTGTTAATAAAATATCCAGTACATTATAAAAACAAACAACCAGTATAAAAAGAAAGGAAAAGAAACAACAAAAACAGAAACAGGCAACAGAAACATACCAACAGGCTGTAATATTGAACTAAAGAAACAGACTTTAAAACAGCGACACAGAGTTCAAAAGACAGGGATTGGTAAACGTTATCTGAACACAGCCAGAGGGTATTTTACATTTCATAAGCTATAAGGTTATAAGGTCTCTGTCACAACTACTCAACTCTGAATGTAGAGTTCTATATCCAGCAAACATATCATTCAAATTGAAGGTTGCAAAAAAAAAAAAAACATTAGATGAACATGAGATAACTCACCACCAACAGCAACATACTAATCAAAATACAGAAAAAGTACTTTTCTGGATGAAGGAATTCTATCACAAATAGCTCAAAGAAATAGAAGGAATGAAGACATAAATAGATGGGTAAAAGTAAATGAATATTAGCCGTATAAAACAACAGTTCCTGATGACTCTCCCGGACAGAGGGGGAAGGCAGAGGGTGAGGGGTATCAGAGGGGAAGGGAAAGCGGACGCAGCCTCGTGGTCTGGCTCACCCTCGCTCACCCTCCGCTCACCCAAACTCCGGGAGAGGCATGTTCAGTCCACTGAGCCAAACCGTGGGGAAGCACAGAACAGGAAGTCGGTTCCTCGACTGTGCCCCAGGCCTCCTGAGCGTTCCTGGCTGGAGAACATCCCAGAGACAGTAGTGACTCATTTTATAAAATAAAGCTCTACCACCCAAACACTGGACTGCAAAGAGGACAATACCACAGGGAAACACAGGCTTTGAGACCTGTAGGTTGAAAAGTGATTCAGAAGTAGAAGATCCTGAACGTGAAGAAGTTTTAAAAATTCCTTTTATCTATACACATTAACTTTCATGTATGGAGAAGAGTAGTATCTTTTTAAAACTAAATTATGTATAAAAAGCTTTTTCAAACATAAAATAAAAATTCTGATAGGAAAATAAAAACTATAGGTTTAAATTTTTAAATGCCTAAAATATGAAACATGTAAAATATCTATGAAACATTTAGAATTAAAATGATTGACAACAATGATTTAATAATCATGAAGAAAATAAATGGGATTAAAGCATTCACAGTCTTGCATTGTTTAGGAAGAGGGTATACCACTCTCTATTAAACTCTGCTAAGTCAAAGATGCGTATTGTAATCACTAGGGCAACCATCAAAACAAGAGGGCAAAAGTGTAAATTAAACACGAAGTGGGGGTAGAGACTAAAATAACAAGAAAAACTGTCCCCCAAATGACAATAAAGTAAAGAGTAAAGAACACAAGACAGAAAAAATCGGAAGCTGTTTCTTCCTTTTTGGTTCTTTTACACAGTGCTTTATGTTGCACTGACTTTGTGTGCCCCTATGTCCCATATTAGACACGCATCTCTGTGTTCTTCCCACAGTGAGCCAAAGCCCACAACGGGGGAGGGTAATGCTTAAAGGCTGCCCAGGAGGATGCACATGGCTCCTGCTCAGGAACTTACAGTCAAGTGGGAGGGAGCTGACAAGAAAGAAGGAAGTAAATACCTGTTAGGTAAGTGATACTAGGAAGAAAACTTAAGAGGCTAAGTGAGAAGCAGGGAGTCAAGGGAAGACAACTGACCCCACACCCCAAAGTGAAAAAGAACCGGCCATGGAAATGTCTGGGCAAAGAGATGTCAAGGCACAAAAAAGACCCTCCCCAACCGCCACCAAGGCGAAAAAGGTTTGCAAGTTCAAAACCAAGGTGAGTAGAGAGTAGTTAGTGAAGATGACCGGGTAGCAAGGAGAGCAGCTCAGGGTAGCAAATAAAGGGCTCTATTTGGATCATATTAAGTTTGAGATGCCTTCATATTAAAGCACAAATATCATACATAATTTTTAAAAAAGCAAGTCTAGAAATACAATCTTGGTGACCAGGCACAGAGACAAGTTTTCAAAGCCATAATACTGAAGGATATCACGCGAAGAGAGGAGATGAGAGGCTGGCAAAAGACAACACTCAGGCCAAATCAGCCTGCCCCTTGTTTCTGAAATAAAGTTGTATAGGACACAGCCACACTCAAGCATTTACCTGCTGCCTGTGGCTGCTTTTGCACTAAGATGCTGAGTCAGTATGACAGACACCATGCAACCTACAAAGTCCAAGTTTATCTGGCCCTTTACAGCAAACACTCACTGATTCCTGGTATAGACAGACCAGTACTAGACATCAGAACCAAGCACTGTGGAGGAGGTGAGGGGGGTCAACTTTCACAAGTTAAGTAGAAGCAAAGGTATGTGAGATGCAGCAAAAAGTGACAGAATAAATAAAACAAAACAAAAAAATACCAGGAGACTATGGTGCCAGATAGACCAAGGGAAAAGGATTTTAGGGGCTGAGTGGACCACTGTACTGAACACTAACCACTGAACTTTGCAGCACAGGGATAATTTGCACTGTCTCAGCTCTCAGGGGAGCTACCAAGCCAAGCAGTAAACCCCAAATGCTGTTTCCTTGCGAGTTTCAAAACTTAACTCCCTTGCTCAAAACAGAATCATAACAGGACTCCAAAGTTGCTGTTTACTTCCTTTGAAGCCTGAGAGAAACCCGCTCCCTGCAGAAGGCGAGGGGGACCTAACTGTTAACATTTGCCAACTCCTGTGGTGTAAACACTCCCAATTTAAAACTGCCAACAGTATATCGACCAACTCACAAAATTCCTGAATATCTAACAACCGTTCTCACTAAACACTATCAGCTGGTCTGATCCAGCCCCAGCACACCACTGAGGCAGGACAGACAGCTTAAAACAAAGGTCAGAGACACAGAAGTTAGTTGAATCCTCACACAAGTGAGACAAAGCACTAAAACTTGAAATAATTGTAGAACACATCATATTTCAGCTTTTCATTAAATCCATGTGCTAACACAGATTTTTAGCTTTTGTGAGGACTGCTTACACCTTTAAAATTATAGGTACACACTTTCTAGAATACATTAATAGCTTCCTTAAATGGTAGGTCAGCAGGCATTGATGGCATATGTAAATATTTGCAACCATGTGTTCTAACTAACAATTCACCTGTGTATGCTGTTGTAAAACTTTAGGTAAATAACGATGAATCATGGATACAAAGGTGAATATAAAAATGTAGGGTTATTTAAATTACAATGAAATGGATCTTTTTAAATCCTCCGGATGTTTATACTAAAGCAAAGCCTCTAGCAAATACCTACTGACTTGATACAGTCTGGAACAGCAGCCTGCCTGTGGTAGGCAGTATGACGGGCCCCAAAGAGGTCCAACTATTCATCCCCAGAACCTGTCAACATGTTACTTCAACAGGGCAAAAGGGACTTTGCAGGTGTGATTACATAACGGATGTGCCATTGCCGTGGATTCTCCTGTGGACTCACTGTCACCACAAGAGTCCTTTTATGAGTGAAACATGGAGCAAGGAGGGTTAGAGCCAGAGAGATTGGAAGATGCCACTCGTGTGGCTTTGAAGATGGAGCAAGGGGCCACGACCAGTCAAGGAATGTCCGCAGCCTCTACGAGCCAGAAAAGGCCAGAAAACGGGTTAGCCCCTAGAGATCTAGAAGGAACCAATTCCATGGCACGTTGACTTGAGCCCTGTGAAGGTGGCTTTGGAACTGAACTCCAGAACTGAAAGGTAATAAATGTGTGCGGTTCAAAGCCACCAAGTCGGTGGTAGTTTGTCTCAGCAACAGCAGGACACTGCCCCCTGCCCCACCCGCCCTCTCAGGACACTGGTAAAGGACCAAGCCTTCCCTTCCTGCCAGCAAGTCCATGCAGGGAACACCCAAGGTAATTTGAGAGGCGGCACCCATCCTAACACCCAGTATCTCCCAGTAGACAGGAACTCTACCCTTTCTTTTCCTGTGCGTGTCCTCTTCCAGTGAAATCAGAAGAGCCAAAACCCTTACTAACATAAGTTGGGAAAGAAGGTTAAAAATACAACACTGTTATTCCTCTCCTCATACAATGTTTGTTGGTTTCATGACACATTACTTCCTTACCCTAACTCAAAGCAGAATCATAATAAAACTCAATAATTATTTTTTGTATAATTTTATCCTTAGAAGCTTTAAAGTCTATTTAGAAAAAGTATGTACTAACTAAAGTCTTAGAAGCCATGAATCTTTATTTTCAAGTACCTGTTTATTCAAATCCTACCTTCCATACAAATTCATTTCAAACACTGCATTAGGGATCCCCAGAAAAACAGAACCAATAGAAGAAATATAGATTTTTTTTTTGGTATCACTAATCCACAGTTACATGAGGAACATTATGTTTACTAGACTGCCCCATCACCAAGTGCCCCCCACAAACCCCATTACAGTCACTATCCATCAGCATAGTAAGATGCTATAGAATCACTACTTGTCTTCTCGGTGTTGCACAGCCTTCCCCGTGCCTGCCCCATTATACATATTAATCATAAGGACCCCTTTCTTTGCCCCCCAGCCTTGTAACTCCCTTCCCACCCATCCTCCCCAGTCCTTTTTCCTTTGGTAACTATTAGTCCATTCTTGGGTTCTGTGATTCAGCTGCTGTTTTGTTCTTTCAGTTTCTTCTTTGTTCTTATATTCCACATATGAGTGAAATCATTTGATACTTGTCTTTCTCCACCTGGCTTATTTCACTGAGCATAATACCCTCTAGCTCCATCCATGTTGTTGCAAATGATAGGATTTGTTTTCTTCTTATGGCTGAATAACATTTCATTGTGTATATGTACCACTTCCTCTTTATCCATTCATCTACTGATGGACACTTAGGTTGTTTCCATTTCTTCGCTATTGTAAATAGTGTTGCAATAAACAAAGGGATGGATATATCTTTTTCAAACTGGGATGCTGTATTCTTAGGGTGAATTCCTAGGAGTGGAATTCCTGGGTCAAATGGTATTTCTATTTTGAGCTATTTGAGTAACCTCCATACCGCTTTCAACAATGGTTGAACTAATTCACATTCCCACCAGCAGTGTAGGAGGGTTCCCCTTTCTCCACAACCTCGCCAATATTTGTTGTTGCTTGTCTTTTGGATGGTAGCCATCGTTACTGGTGTGAGGTGATATCTCATTGTGCTTTTTAATTTGCATTTCTCTGATGATTAGCGATGCAGAGCATCTTTTCATGTGCCTGTTGACCATCTGAATTTCTTCTTTGGAGAAGTGTCTGTTCGGCTCCTCTGTGCATTTTTTAATTGGCTTATTTGCTTTTTGTTTGTTGAGGTGCGTGAGCTCTTTATATATTTTTGATGTCAACCCTTTATTGGATCTGTCATTTATGAATATATTCTCCCATACTGTAGGATGCCTTTTTGTTCTATTGATGGTGTCCTTTGCTATACAGAAGCTTTTCAGCTTGATATAGTCCCATTTGTTCATTTTTGCTTTTGTTCCCTTGCCCAGGGAGGTATGTTCATGAAGAAGTCACTCATGTTTATGTCCAAGAGATTTTTGCCTATGTTTTTTTCCAAGAGTTTTATGGTTTCACGATTTACATTCAGGTCTTTGATCCACTTCGAATTTACTTTTGTGTATGGGGTTAGACAGTGATCCAGTTTCATTCTCTTATATGTAGCTGCCCAGTTTTGCCAACACCAGCTGTTGAAGAGGCTGTCATTTCCCCCATTGTATGTCCATGGCTCCATTATCATATATTAATTGACCATATATGTTTGGATTAATATCTGGAGTCTCTATTCTGTTCCACTGGTCTGTGGCTCTGTTCTTGTGACAGTACCAAATTGTCTTGATTACTGTGGATTTGTAGTAGAACTTGAAATTGCGAATCATGATCCCCCGGCTTTATTCTTCCTTCCTTCTCAGGATTGCTTTGGCTATTCGGGGTCTTTGGTGGTCCCATATGAATTTTAGAACTGTTTGTTCCAGTTCATTGAAGAATGCTGTTGGTATTTTAATAGGGATTGCATTGAATCTATAAATTGCTTTAGGCAGGATGGCCATTTTGACCATATTAATTCTTCCTAGCCATGAGCATGGGATGAGTTTCCATTTGTTAGTGTCCTCCTTAATTTCTCTTAAGAGTGTCTTGTAGTTTTCAGGGTATAGGTCTTATACTTCCTTGGTTAGGTTTATCCCTAGGTATTTTATTCTTTTGGATGCAATTGTGAATGGAATTGTTTCCCTGATTTCTCTTTATGCTAGTTCATCATTAGTGTATAGGAAAGCAACAGATTTCTGTATATTAATTTTGTATCCTGCAACTCTGCTGAATTCAGATATTAGTTCTAGTAGTGTTGGAGTGGAGTCTTTAGGGTTTTTTTATGTACAATATCATACCATCTGCAAATAGTGACAGTTTGCCGTCTTCTTTACCAATCTGGATTCCTTGTATCTCTTTGTTTTGTCTGATTGCCATGGCTAGGACCTCCAGTACTATGTTGAATAACAGTGGGGAGAGTGGGCATCCCAGTCTTGTTCCCAATCTTAGAGGAAAAGCTTTCAGCTTCTCGCTATTAAGTATTATGTTGGCTGTGGTTTTATCATATATGGCCTTTATTATGTTGAGGTACTTGCCCTCTATACCCATTTTGTTGAGAGTTTTTATCAGGAATGGATGTTGAATTTTGTCGAATGTTTTTTCAGCATCAATGGAGATGATTATGTGGTTTTTGTCCTTTTTGTTGATGTGGTGGATGATGTTGATGGATTTTTGAATGATGTACCATCCTTGCATCCCTAAGATGAATCCGACTTGGTCATGGTGTATGATCCTTTTGATGTATTTTTGAATTCGGTTTGCTAATATTTTGTTGAGTATTTTTGCATCTATGTTCATTGGGATATTGGTCTCTAATTTTCTTTTTTGGTGAGGTCTTTGCCTGGTTTTGGTATTAGAGTGATGCTGGCTCCATAGAATGAGTTTGGAAGTATTCCCTCCTCTTCTATTTTTGGAAAACTTTAAGGAGAATGGGTATTATGTCTTCTCTGTATGTCTGATAAAATTCCACAGTAAATCCATCTGGTCCCAGGGTTTTGCTCTTGGGTAGTTTTTTGATTACCGATTCAATTTCGTTGCTGATAATTGGTCTGTTTAGATTTTCTGTTTCTTCCTTGGTCAGTCTTGGATGGTTATATTTTTCTAGGAAGTTGTCCAGTTCTTCTAGATTTTCCAGCTTGTTAGCATATAGACTCTCATAGTATTCTCTAATTATTCTTTGTATTTCTGTGGGGTCCATCGTGATGTTTCCTTTCTCGTTTCTGATTCTGTTGATGTGTGTAGATTCTCTTTTTCTCTTAATAAGTCTGGCTAGGGGCTTATCTATATTGTTTATTTTCTCAAAGAACCAGCTCTTGGTTTCATTGATTTTTTTATATTGTTTTATTCTTCTCAATTTTATTTATTTATTCTCTGATCTTTATTATGTCCTTCCTTTTGCTGACTTTGGGCCTCATTTGTTCTTTTTCCAATTTCAATAATTGTGACTTTAGACTATTCATTTGGGATTGTTCTTCCTTCTTTAAATAGGCCTGGATTGCTTTATACTTTCCTCTTAAACTGCCTTCGCTGTGTCCAACAGAAGTTGGGGCTTCGTGCTGTTGTTGTCATTTGTCTCCATATATTGCTGGATCTGTATTTTAATTTGGTCATTAATCCATTGATTATTTAGGAGCATGTTGTTAAGCCTCCAAGTGTTTGTAAGCGTTTTTGTTTTCTTTGTACAATTTATTTCCAGTTTTATACCTTTGTGATCTGAGAAGTTGGTTGGTAGAATTTCAATCTTTTTTAATTTACTGAGGCTCTTTTTGTGGCCTAGTATGGGTCTCTTCTGGAAAATGTTCCATGCACACTTGAGAAGAATGTGTGTCCTGCTGCTTTTGGGTGTAGAGTTATGTAGATATCTATTAGGTCCGTCTGTTCTAGTATGTTGTTCAGTGCCTCTGTGTCCTTACTTATTTACTGTCTAGTGGATCTGTCCTTGGAGTGAATGGTGTGTTGAAGTTTCCTAAAATGAATGCATCGCATTCTATTGCCTCCTTTAATTCTGTTGTTAGTATTTGTTTCACATATGTTGGTGCTCCTGTATTGGGTGCATATATATTTATAATGATTATATCCTCTTGTTGGACTGACCCCTTTATCATTATGTAATGTCCTTCTTTATCTCTTGTTAATTTCTTTGTTTTGAAGTCTATTTTGTCTGATACTACTACTGCAAAACCTGCTTTTTTCTCCCTGTTGTTTGCATAGAATATCTTCTTCCATCCCTTGACTTTTAGTCTGTGTATGTCTTTGGGTTTGAGGTGAGTCTCTTGTAAGCAGCATACAGATGGGTCTTGCTTTTTTATCCATTCTATTACTCTGTGTCTTTTGATTGGTGCATTCAGTCCATTTAAATTTAGGGTGATTATTGAAAGATATGTACTTATTGTCATTGCAGGCTTTATATTCATGGTTACCAAAGGTTCACGTGTAGCTTCTTTAATATCTAACCATCTAACTTAACTCGCTTTTTAAGCTATTATAAACACAGTCTGAATATTCTTTATTTCTCTCCCTTCTTATTCCTCCTCCTCCATTCTTTATATGTTAGGTGTTTTATTCTGTACTCTTTTGTGTTTCCTTTGACTGCTTTGTGAGTAGTTGATTTTATTTTTTGCCTTTAGTTAGTATTTGGTTGGTCTGCTTTCTTTGCTGTGATTTTATTTTCTCTGGTGACATCTATTTAGCCTTAGGAGTGCTTCCATCGAGAGTAGTCCCTTTAAAATATCCTGTAGAGGTGATTTGTGGGAGGCAAATTCCCTCAACTTCTGCTTGTCTGGGAATTGTTTAATCCCTCCTTCATATTTAAATGATAATCATGCTGGATAGAGTATTCTTGGTTCTAGGCCCTTCTGTTTCATTGCATTAAATATATCATGCCATTCTATTCTGGCCTGTTAGGCTTCTGTTGAGGAGTCTGATGACAGCCTGATGGGTTTTCCTTTGTAGTTGACCTTTTTTCTCTCTCTGGCTGCCTTTAATACTCTGTCCTTGTCCTTGATCTTTGCCATTTTAATTATTATGTGTCTTGGTGTTGTCTTCCTTGGGACCCTTGTGTTGGGAGTTCTGTGGGCTTCCATGGTCTGAGAGACTATTTCCTCCCCCAGTTTGTGGAAGTTTTCAGCAATTATTTCTTCAAAGACACTTTCTATCCCTTTTTCTCTCTCTTCTTCTGGTACCCCTTTAATGCAAATGTTGTTCCATTTCGATTGGTCACACAGTTCTCTTAATATTCTTTCATTCCTGGAGATCCTTTTATCTTTCTCTGCCTCAGCTTCTCTGTGTTCCTGTTCTCTGATTTCTGTTCCATTAATGGCTTCTTGCACCTCATCCAGTCTACTCTTAAGTCCTTCCAGAGATTGTTTTATTTCTGTATTTTCCCTCCTAACTTGATCCTTTAGCTCTTGCATATTTCTCTGCAGGTCCATCAGCATGGTTATGACCTTTGTTTTGAATTCTTTTTCAGGAAGATTGTTAAATTTATCTCCCCAGATTCCCTCTCAGGGGTTGTCTGAGTAATTCTGGACTGGATCAAATTCTTCTGCCTTTTCATGGTGATAGAGGTAGTCGTAGGTAGGTGGTGCGTGTGTTAGCTGGGGGAATGTCCCTTCCTGCGCCTTGCTCTTCTCTGCTGTCTGTGCCGATTATTTGCACATGGGAAGCAGCTTGTGGTTTTACTTCCTGAGCCACCATGGCCAGAGCAGCCATCGGGGCAGCCCAGAGCCCCACGGGGATAGACAGGTGCACCGGGTGTGCTCTCCTGCAAGAATGGCAACCTTTCGCGCCTTGTCCCGTCTTCCTCTGTGCTTGGCAGCTGCGTGCTGGCGAGGCCTCTGAGTCTGGCCAGGGTGGCTGCGGAGGGGGCTCTGGGAAGTTGCTGTGGGCGCAGCCACTCCCAGGCAGCTCCCCTGCTATAGTGGGGCCGCGCCGGAGGGGGAATGGACGGGAGGCTGTTTATTGCCGTGAAGGGCTTCAGAGCTGCACTGCCGCCCGGGGCTTAGGGCACCTGGAGTTCCCCGGGATTCCCAGCTGCTGGGATGTGTGTGCCAGGACACTTCCATCCAGCTGTGAGGCCCCTGTCCCTTTAAGACTTTCAAAAAGCACTCGCTTTTCTTTTGTCCCAGGGGCGCTGGCTGCGGGGACCCACTCACAGTGTTTCTGCTCTCCTGGTGCAGATGACGAGGGCTGGATATTTAGCACTCCTTGGCTCCCACACCCTTCCCGCTCCTACTCCTCTCCTCCCGCCTGTGAGCTGGGGTGGGGGGAGCACTCGGGTCCCACCAGGCCGCGGCTTGTATCTTACCCCCTTCATGAGGCGCTGTGTTCTCATAGATATAGATGTAGCCTGGCTGTTGTACTGTATCTTCTGGTCTCTCTTTTAGGAGTAGTTGTATTTGTTGTATTTTCAAAAATATATATGGTTTTGGGAGATTTCCACTGCCCTACTCATGCCACCATCTTGGCTCCTCCAGATATATATTTTTTTATTTTTGAGATTTATTATAGGAATTGACTCACTGGCTTACGGAGACCAGCACATCCCTGTGGCAAGCCCCTCACGGCAATAAAAAGCCTCCAGTCAGGTCTGTAGGCTGGTGAGCCAGGAAAGCCAGTGGTGTAATTCAGTCCACATCGCAAGGCCCAAGAACACAATATCCGATGTCTGCAACAGGCAAAGACAGATGTCCCAGCTAGTAGAAGGGCATTTGCCCTTCCTTCACCATTTTGTTCTATTCAAGGCCCTCAACTATCGGAGATGCTGGGGAGGGCAGGCCTTTCACTCAGTCTGCTGAAGCTCATGTGACCCTCTCCCAGGACACCCCCCGCTCGACACACCCTGCAGTGATGCTTTCCCAGTGCTCTGGACAGCCCTGTGTCCCATCACCTTGACACACAACATCAGTCATCACCAACACCACTTTTTGTGCTCTTAATCACTGAATCATATAACTTCTTCCACCAGATCTTTGTAGAAAATAAGCTGCTCATTTTTTTGAGCAGCTTTATTTTAATTAAGTAAATTTTAAAATACAGACCCAAAAGCATCATGATCTTAAGGGAGGTTGCAAAAACATAGTTCAAGAATCTTAGTGTTGGGAAAAACTTTCACAGTCACCCAGTCCAACTGCCAGGAATCCACTCAAAAATATTCCAATGCCTGGCGTGGTGACTGAGCTCTTCACTGACATGAACATTTTGATTACTCTTGGTCAGTAGCACTGTAATCTGGGAAGTACAGAACTCATGCCAAACCTACACAAAACCTTCTCTGTAGAACAGGGTTTCCTCAGAGATGGCTGAGGATAAGGACATGGAATCTATGGACCTCCTAAATTAAATGAACTTGAAATCTTATTTTGAGAAGACCCATGAAACTGTGGACTCCTCAAAATTAAGAAAATTTGCACCTTAGAAATATAAGATAAGAATTCAGATTCACCCAGTCATTTTAGATTTTTTTAATGATATATCCTGAGCATATAAAACAATACTTAGAAGAAAAATGAATAAATGATATATGCTAAACCAACCCAAGTCCCTTAACATTCTATGAAATAGGAAATTTTTTAAGGACCTGGGTCTTCAGCAAAGTCCTGAAGAAGAAATCATCTGCCTGCTAGACTAGAAAAGGCAACTGTATACACGGGTAACTCAACGTGAAAAGGCAGCATTAACAAAGTCTACAGATCCAGTGGCTACAGATCATTCTTTCCATTTCTAACATAAGTCACCATGCATTCTAAATCTATAGGAATTGCTAGGTACTTAAAAATCTGCTAAGTAAGTATCAGCTGAATAAAACCAAGGGGGTCATATTTGGGAGCACTGAGAAGAAGAGTCTAAGCAGAGAAGCCATCGTGCAAATTGAGAACAAGTATATGAATATACGATCTAACTCCAAGCACTGGGTTTGTGCACATGAACTTCAAAGGCCACTGGAACATAATTCTGATTAACAGAACAATTCGTGAAGGTAAAAACTCGTAGAAAATGGAAATTTTTCTTTTATGGTGCTCTTTAACCAGCCAGCTCCAAAAAACAGGAACAAAGCAGATGGCAGTAAGGAACAAGGCAAGCAGTTCTGAAAGACCCATGCACTTGTGGACTTCTCAAAGTCAAGGAAATAAAATGGTGAAAAGAGTACCTTCTATGTGAAAACAATCTTTCTTTCACAGGTTAAAGCACTTAAAACATGGTTTAGTTCTATCACTAAGTAACCTCCTAAAATTAAAAACGGCACCTTTGAATGTACGTGTGCTGTAACAGTCTCCCAGTGCTCAGCATGACACTCAATCGATTACTTTCAACATACAGAAGCCTGTACTCCCAATGTATTGAACTTACACTACCACAGAACAGAAAAGGATTCCCCCATGCCTTATCAAGATGATCTGAGACGGCGATACCTATGAGCTTTACAATCAGAGAGCTGGATCCTGGCTCTAACTGCGCACAAACACATTCAATAAAGCCATTTAACCTAAGTCTCAATTTCCATTTTTCTAATCTAGAGATGATGATGCCAACCTTATGCAGCTGTTGTAAGGATGAAGTAGAGGAACACATGTAAAAGTTGAATGCACTACCTGACATCGGAATTGCTCAATATAAGTAATGGCTGTTGCTATTGTTATTGCTATTGTAAGCTGTTAGTCAAAGCACTGTACCTGGAAATTGGCTCACCAACTATGATTTTCACTACTCATTAAAGCTAAATGGACTTCAGAAACCTGGAGCAACAATGAAGACTGGCAGAGTATTTTAGACTTACTGTAGTAATACAAAAGAAAGGCACTTTAGTTCTTTAGTTTCTCCGATAAGGGATCAACATGGTAAAAAGGCAGTGGTTTGAGTGACCACCACCAATGGTACACAAGGTACATTAAAGGCAATGGAAAAAGACAAGATTGCAGGCAAAGGCCACAGAGCAGACACCTGAGCAGGAGGCAGGATGGGGGAGGAGATGCTCTCGTGCAGAGGAAGAGAAACGGCAAGAGGACCAGCCCCTGAAGCAACACCAGAAATGGTCACATGACTCAGTGTAATGGGTGAAGACAAACTTGGAGCAGTCCCAAGTTTTCCCAACGATAGGTGTGAGACACAACAGCTTTGATAAGGGAAACAGGACCCCTGGGAGCGAAGACAGGCTGGCAGGAGAGGGCCTCAGCTGCCTCGAAGATGGAAACGGAGCCTTCCCAGAGGAATATCCTACATGTGACTGAAAACAGAACTACGCACAACTCAGGAAGAAGTTGGGAAACAGGGTTTTGATAAAAGATTTGGGTCCTGCTCCCAGGTTTACAGTATTTAATTCACATTGACACCTAACATTCAGAACACACACACTTCATACACCAAAGCACAGGACATGCATACTTGAGACACCACACCCAGAATGCAGGTTTGAAGACCTAGACATGGGCCTTAGCTGCTAAATTTGCGGTGATTTGTTATGTAATAATAGGTAGCCAATTAAAATACCAAATTATCAATCAACCATGAAAGTAAAATT
This sequence comes from Manis pentadactyla, assembly GCF_030020395.1. Taxonomy (NCBI): domain Eukaryota; kingdom Metazoa; phylum Chordata; class Mammalia; order Pholidota; family Manidae; genus Manis; species Manis pentadactyla. Next base: position 154,462,356 of record NC_080024.1, on the reverse strand, counting down.
AAGGCACTTTCAGACATACTAGGTCTCAAGGTACTTACTTCTTCTCAAGAAGCTACTTAAGGATGCACTCCATCAAAGGTGATAAACCAAGAAACAAAACATGGTTTCAACAAACTTTCTGTGGCAGTTATTTCACAATACATACACATATCAAATCATTACCTCATATACCTTAAACTAATACAAATGCTGTATGTCAATTATACCTCAATAAAATTGGAATTTAAAAAATAAACAGGGTATAGGACACAGCCAGCATGAGAGCTATGCTTCAGACTGAGAGGACGGGTCTAGAATGAAGCAGTCTGCAAGAGGAACTAAGATCAGGCAGAGGCTCCTACCCAACCCAGAGTCCCGGGATCTCTCTCTCCTCCTGAACGGAGCTCAGATGGCCCAGGGGTACCAGGCCCAGGTCCTCTGTGCATGGCTATCTAGACCATGTGTCCCTACTCTCCCTCTAAGCTCTGCTGCCTGGAGAAGTGGAAGACATTCATTCTGCCCACAGAAATGTTCCACCCTGACCCCCTCTGTCGCTGAAATCAGCAAATGGTGGTTCTGGGAGCAGCAACGCACCCAGCCGTGTTTCCAACGCCAGCCTGGCCAGCACGCCCTCATCACAGACATTCCACAATGCAGGTAACTCTGTGCCTGGCCCAGTAACGTGTCTGAAGCAGCTCTGTCCTCAGTGAGGTCAAAGCTCCATTACGACTAGAGACTGTTCAATTTGTCTTCTCCTGGGAGCCTTCATCTAGAGTGGCAATTCTGCCCTTTCCCTACACATTTAGGTTTGCACTTGCTACTCAGATTTTCAAGACAGTTTAATATACATCTAGATGGTTAAGCTATGAAGAAAACCAAGTGGATGATTATCAAATACTTGAAGCTATAATAGTAGTTACAAGTGAAGGGAGAATGGGAGATGTGTCTGGGGAGTGGACTCCAGGGACTTCAAAGGAAATGAATGTTCTACCTCTTGAACTGAGTGGTAGGTACACAGGTGTTATTTTATTATTATTATTCTCTAAGAGGACATATATATTATGTGTGCAGATATTATATACATATATTACAATAAAAACTTAAAATGAATTATACATGAACAGGATGGCAGAAACTCTTAAGTTGCTTCCCAATACTGCCTCTCCCCCTCCTTTCTGGAATCTGAAATGTGGGCAATGTGGGCAATGTGACCAGCTAAAACACCATGTTTCTCATCACCATCTCACTTGAAACCAAGCTCTAGTCAATGAACTGTTAACTCAAAGTACTGCCTGGACTTTCATCTAGGTTCGTTCCAAGGAAGAAGGTGACCTCTCCTCCAACTCCCCCCGCCAATGCCTTAGACCTAGAATACAGATACAATGGCTGGTACCCTGGTACCTTTTTTGGGCCATAAGGTGACCTGGAAGGGGAACCTGCTCTGAGGACACTGGTCCAGAAAGACAGATGCCTAGATCAGTAATAACATTAAGAAGCACAAGACCAGCTCTAGACTAACTCAGTCTTCTTTTACATAAACTAGAAACAAACTTGTATCATAACAAGTCTGGGGTAAATTAGTATTTCTGCTCTAGGTGGTCAAACTAATCCTAATACACAGCAAAAAGCTAAAGATGAGATGTGCATTAAAAAACTGATATACTGTTTACTCTCTGCTTTGCAAGGGCTAAATAATCCACATATATTTTATCATTTATTCCTTGCAAAGACCTTCATTTTCAAAGGAGAAAACTGATGCTACCCCTGTCAAGTACAGTGGCCAGTGTCACATAATGGGGATTGGCAGAACTTGGACTCAAACCTAGGCTCACTCATCTTTCCAGGTCTCCTGATCTTTCCACATTAAAACCAAAATTAAACTCTCAATACGCCTGACCAGTCTCTGTGAACAAGGGTCCTATCTTCCCTATTCCAATCGTCTTGCATGAACAGCAACAAACATATGCTATTAAAAAACTAACTTCATGTGACTCTGTACTTGCATACCTACAGCCTCCTACCTATAGAAGAAAATAAATCCTAAAAATAAGACTACATAAAAAGCTAGAGGGGCAGCAGAGGGGAAGATGACATTTGCCAATACCAGCTCTTTTTAAGGCTATTAATTTATGAACTCATTTAAAAAAATCAGTTACTAAATTTAAAAACTCATTTTTTAAAAGCAATTAAAATACTTTAGCTGTATAGTGTTTTGGCATGTGAAAGTGTCCTTTCTTTTCCAGAACTGTGGTGACAGATAATTAATAACTGTTGTTTGCTAAATGTTATTCATTAGACAAGTGCAATTTATGATCTAATGTGGGTCCATCCCCAAAACTGCCTTCTGACACAGTGCTTGAGCAATTCCAGAGTCTCTGAAAGGCTGGACCACACCAGCTTGCCCTTGCTACCTCACAGACTTCATGCCAACAGATTACAACCAGGCCTCTGCACAAACATTTCCACTTAGACATTTTGTGGCATGATGTCCTTACTGTTAGGAACTTCCTGTTGTGTTGAATGGCTGCCATCTGTGTCTAACTTCCAGCTTGCACCAGAGTTGAGAGGGGACCTTCTTCGTTATGATAACCATTTAAAGATTCTAAGCCACAATCATGACGTGCCTCTTCCTCCTGCCTCATCTACTGAATCTTCCCTAGGATCCCACACCTGATCATGTTAAGTGAGATCCTTCCGCATTCTGGTACCCCGTTTGTTATGGTCTCTCATTAGCCAGACTTCTTAGGACATTCAGTTAAGAACCGGCTGAGTTATTTTAGACATTATCTTCAGAAAGCAAAATACAGCACATCTTTAAATTATTGAAATAGTATCCAAAATGTTTAGTTTGTTATCAGCTAAATCTCCCAGTTCACCATTACATAATGTGCTGTGTCAAGCCAGGGCTCACATTCCATTCTGACAGAATTTTTTCAATTTAAATGTGGGACTTTACATTTAATCTTTCCTTTTAAGTTTTAAGCCCCATATTTTTAAAAAATGATTTTAAATTGTGATGTACATCTACTCCATGACATAGCTCTTTCAGGTTTCTGTCACTAAAAAATTTGACAAGATTTTATGTCTTCATTCCAATGCTGATAAAATTTCTAAGAAAGTAGTCGCTAAAAAAAAAAAAAAAAGAAAGTAGTCGCTGATTTAGGTAACTTCCAGCACAGAAGTATTATTTAGTTTTAGATGCCACGTATATAAATAAGCGCTACTTGGTGACAAGTACCTAAAATGTGGCTTTCTAAATACAAGGCCATTATGATACAAAGAGCCCCACTCATTATAACCAAAGTGAATCTTAATTTTTAGAGATTAGAACAGATGCATCCATGGGCACAGGTAATCCCAAAAAATATTCTCCCCAGGTGCATGTTTCCATCCACATGTGTCATTACCTGTATACAGAGAGCTTCCGTCTGCCTCCCACAAACAGTCAGAGAACGCAGACGTCACGGGAATACCACTGCAATGCACCTGGCAGTTTGGTGCCACGTACTCACACATGACAACACATTGATTTTCCTTCTACCTCCATGCAGACATCTATGTAAAGAAATCCATTAGGCAGACAGTTCTCATCTCTATTGACTGACAGAGTGACAATTGAATACTTTTCACCTTCCAATGTGACTGACAGTTAGACACTTAAACAAGCCTTCAAGTTGCAATAATAGTATGAAACACTTTCAATTATCTGAATCAAACAAATCCATGATCCTACTGGTTGAATGCATTTTGCTGTCTGCTGCTATGCCTGGCTTGGTTTCCACTATTACTTGGATAATTTTGTGCCTATTACAAGAATGTTTTACTTAAGAGTAAACTCATTTTATAAGCGATGATTTATTTTTCAAATGTTAGAGATTTCCATAAACATTTAAAACATGGGTAAATATACAGCTGACCCAAAACCTACCCTATTTCTCCTTATGCTTATGAACTTTTCCAAACCTAATGCTGTACCTACAAGCATTTTTATGTAGCAGCCAGCTCTTGCATTCTAATGTCATTACAGGAAGGTTCTATGGGTGTTTAACAGAGGTACAATGATCAACAGGCTGATTAAACTGCAAAAACTACTTATAATATTTAGTCTACTTACTTGACAGTCTTATGGATCTAGACTCCTCGAGAAAGCTGGGGTAAAACTTAACAGGTTAAAGCCCTTTCTCAGTTATAATGCAAATGTGTATATTCATTAACAAAAATAATTGTATGTGAGAAGCATGAAGCACACAGAAAAGGTCTTGCAAAAATCAATGAATGAATAGGGACCAACAAACAGTAACTGTCCGTCATAAAACTGCAAGGCTAAGTGGCATAATGCTTTCCTGTATCCCAGTTGATCCCACTGAAAAACAAACTCATCCTTATGATTTAAACAGACTCCACACAGGGCACGCAAGCTGCTTCAGTGGCTCTAATGTAACGTAACTGTGCTGACAGAAACAAAAGGGAGTCAGGATCAAGCAGAACTCCTTCAGAAAAATATGATCATGAACAAGGAGGGTTGGTCTTTGCAATTAAAGAGCTACATCAAAAATGGCCAAATCATTTTAAGAGCCAAATTTGGTGTGAGCAGTAAAAGGATCTGAAAATAAGATGTTTTCACACATTTCCCCTAAATTTTACCTTAGTAACAATGACATTTAGTAACTTAATAATCCGAATATTCAGTAAACTTTTTTCTTCTCTAAAACAGTCATCTGTTCTGCTTGTAAATGGAAGTGATAAACTATAAAATAATCTCATCTCAAATTTACTCCAACTTTTCAAAATAAGCAATTGCTACTTAGCCTAAAAATTGTGCTTTTGAGAAATGCAGGTAACTTGGGAATGTGGAAATAGTTGGTCAGAATGTAAACAGGTAAACTTAATCAATATAAATATATTTCTCACTAAAATCACATTTGGCATTTCTACTAAAATGTGAAAACAAAGGAATGGCTTTTTAAAGATGACTAGCTCATGACGAAATGAAAAAAAAGTTCCTTTTTTTATTATTACAGGCCTCCACCATTCCCCTGAAGTCAGGTCACTGAGCTTGCGGCCTCCGGAAGCTGGCACTACGTGAAGGTGCCAACACCGGAGTTACTGTGTGCACAACAGGAAGTGACTGTGGGAGAGGCCGGCTGGTGCAGGCTGCAGAGCAAATTGATTTTCTGAAAAGGAATGCTGCCTGTATTAACCTAACAGTGTAACCCTGTTGTACTACATGGAAAGAGATCATGCATATTGATTTCTTTATTACGATTCTTAGTGTGATCAGTAAACATTCATAAAACACTCTATTCTCAAAGAAAATCATTTGGTAAAAAGTTCACCAAGTAGACATTGGGTTTCCATGTAAATTTTATGCCATCTGCTTTTATCACATAACAGTACAAGACTGCTTATTTCTTAACTTTCAGTTGCCTTTTTTTCAGCCTCTTAAAATATTGTGCATTATTGCTTCAGCTACATGAGTTATTTATTCCATCATTACATCAATTATGAGAAAATGAAGTTCTTTAAACAGGTTTATTATTTTAATACTTCAAATTAAAATAGGTAAAGAAAGATTCATTGTCTTTTAACATAACTTCTTAAAATAATTTTTCCCAGAGTATCTATACTTTCCTCTAATAACATTTGGGGAGTCACTGCTCGCTATTTCTAAAAGAATGCATAGGAACTTATATGCTGGTGCTAGTGTGTTTGCACAGCTATGAACTTAAAACATAACAGTAATGGAACATGAATTTTATATAGCTTTCTTTGGAGACAATTAAACTTATAAGTCTGTTAATATGTAGTTTCTAGAATCGATGTAAGCAATTAAAAAAACTGCAACAAAAATGTTTTGTGAGGCATAATTACTATAAGGTCACTAGATACTATTTGGAGTCAGTTTAGTTTATCACATTATGACATGACAGGACGTGAGGCAAAAATTATAAATTCCTTCCCTAAATCTGTCCTTTTCTGATCTAGATGGATGAAGAATAATTAACTCTTAATTATTCAGATGACTTCAAGGCAGTTTTAGGATTCAGTAAAGATTGCAGTCATTTTAACCAAGGAAAGCAGTCTCCCATCATTTATCAAATCTTGCAACTTGACCAATGATGAATAAAAAAATCTATGTTTACCCACAGCCCTAACTGCTACCTTAGAGGTTGTTAAGCAACAAATTTCCTTTAAACTCCACCATATGCAAATCACCAGACACGATTTGCATTTTAAAGTATTTAACTCTACATATTTATTGGATTTTGAGGCCATGCTGATCATTGATTTATGTGCTTCTGGCAATCATATTTCCATATTTGTATGATTTTGATGACAGTAATAATTCAAATATGCAGAAAGTTGTTCTTTGAACAATATCTTTAATTACGTCCTCAAAGCATCATTGTTTTGCCTGGTATCCTGACTAAAAGGGTTTGAAATAAGAAATGGCATAACAATCCAAAATGTACAGAAATATATTTGTCATTTTCTGTACACCACCAAGTGCAAAGAAGTGACTTTTCACATTAACCAATCCTTAACCTTCAAAAGGCTACAAAGCCCAGAAAACTTGTATCTAAATACTTTTATTAATACTGACACACTTTCACGACAAATTCAATCACAGTTCGTAACACTCCTGCTCAAAATGCAAAACCTGCTCCATTTGCTTTGCCGCTAACTCAAAAAGTTTTGCTGCTGTCCTTTTTTTATTGAAGTCATCACAAATTACGTGCTTTTTTATGAAAGCTATCAAGAAATATAATCATTAAAAGATTCACGAATGCTCTATTTGTTTCTCAAACACAATCATCAACCATAGCTACTGTAACTGTTATCAGGATAATTTAAAGATGATTTTTTCATTCAATTATATAAGAAACTTCTTATATAAACATTCAGACATATACAAATATAGCCATGATTTTAAGCTAGGTAAAACTGATGTTAACAATTTCAAAATTAAGTAAACGATAAGCATATCTCTCTTATTTCACAAGCTTTTTCAATATCATAAACAAACATACATTTTTACATGGATTTATTCTGTCATAACTAACATCCTACATGATGCTTAATCAACTGTGCACATGTTAAGCATTTCCAATGAACAGTGAAACAGATTTATTTTATAAAACACAAGAATTCTCAAGGATAAAATGAAAATCATTAAAACCCAATCTTTAAAAAACAAAAATGTATGTATTATGAAATCAGGCTCAAAACCTACCAGTATTAAGTTTCCTAGCTATTTCAAAAATCCAGGATTTTTTAAACCCAGAGAATAAAAACCTGGGGAGAAAAATACTAACACGTACTCCAATTTCCCTAGATGAATATATGAAAAATGAAAAACATATTATATGGATATTTTAAATATAGTATTCAAAGTATATATATATATGTGTGTGTGTATATATATATATACACACACACATACACACACACCCATAGTTTTAAATTCCTACTGAAAATTACATTGTTATTCTTTTAGAGAGCTAAAATATTTATTTATGGATGTTTAGATCATTTAGTGACTATCATAGCTGAATAAATGTCTACCTGTTTTTATGAGAACACTACAAAGAAATAATCATGTAACATAAGCCCAAGTCAGTCACCCCTAAACAAATTTTAATTAGGGAGACACAATTCAGGAATATTCACAATTCCACTGTCATTCTAATTAAAACAGAAGTAGGTTGAAATAGTCACTAAATAATTATTTTATGGCTATTTTTGCACACATCATTTTTAATAATCATACTGGACATTTTATACATCACAGTTGTTCTTTGTATTATTTTAAACTCAATTCAATATTCATCTAGGTAGCAACACTTTTCTATGAGTTCTTTATTCATTAAAACTGCAAAATTTTGTCATCCTCTAAGGATGTAAATAGCAGTTAAGAAAATATATGACATTTACTGAACAACTTAAATATAGAAAAATAAAGACAAACTGCAGTTTATATTGTGTGATGTTCAGCTGTGCTGGGAGGTAAGGCTACAGTGATATTTTCAGTTCTACACACAAAGAGGAAGGGAAGAAAAGGAGAGAAAAGGGAAGGGAAAGAAAAAAGAAAAAAAAAAAAAAAAGAGGGACCTGGGGATGGAGACCAGGCTGAGATGGGGCAGATAGTGGGTGGGGGGGGGGAGGAAGGGTAGAGACACTCCTTGACTCCCCCTAGTGGTCAAGCAAGAAACCACCCTGCATACTCCCTCTTAGCCTCTGGTATTTACAGAACAAGTGTGGTGGCTGCTGCTGGGTGGTGGCTGGGAAGTCATTGGGACAATGCTGTGAACAGGAAGCCAAGAACCAAGTGTACTGAAGGCAAGCACTCTGGAGCCGATCACTTGTCTCTCGGCTCCGGCCCGTATTTCGGAGTATGCAGCACAGCAAAGACGAGTGAGGAAAGAGTGCCCACACGTGAGTGCCTGCACACATCACGGCTAAGGGGACGACAGTAAGTAACTAGGTCTATCACATCGAATCTTAGATCCATAGAGGTTTTCCTTTCCACTCTCTGTCTTTTTGTCTTCCCCAAAATAATACGAGTGAACAAACAGGAAGTCACACAGAAATATATCTGCATTATGCTATTACTGTGTTTTTAAGCAACAAATATGAGTCAGAAAAATCAGCAGTGAAATAAACTGATTTTAAATCAATCCAGTGCTCTTATATGAATTACATATACTATATGAAATTTTCCTTGTTATAATTTTTTATATAATTACACACAAAAAAAGATGTATTTCAAGAGACTACTCTCAGTTTTACAGCACTCACTGGCTTGAGCTAGATCAAGAAAATTCTGCTTTCCAGCATGGATATTAACTCAGAAAACATAATGAACAAGCAAAGAAGTCTACATACACACACAAAAAAAGGCTAGATCGACAAAAGACTCAAGTTTCCATATCAATAAAAGAAAAACACACCTACAAATCCAACGGTGAGGAAAATAACCTTCTAAAATAATGCATTAAAATCAAGTATATCATTTAAATCAAACTTCACACTGAAAAGCAATATAGGAAAACAACAATGGCTTTTATTAATAATATATAAATTATCAACTTAAGCTAAAAGAGTGTATTAAATACATTAAATGGCAGGACTTTAAAATCTGCCTCTGATTATGTAAGTATCAAAGTACAAAAATAATATTCTTGGTAAATAATCCCCACATTACTCAACAACCTTTCTCTCTGAGCCACGGCTGTTACCTAATTCTCTGCTTCCCTTTCTGAGGTTCATTAGGTGCTACAGGGACTCATTACTGTCTATCTCATGCCCTGTCCCTTAATTGCCCTCTAGGCACTATCCTTGTAATCACTGAAATGTTCTTAGCTAGGCCAGGTGCTCCCAAGGGCATCTAATACATCTCCACGGTTTAGGAATCAAACCGCACAATCAGTGTGTCCAGGCTGGAAGCACCAGAGGGGCCGGGACTGACACTGTTTGCAGTATTACAGTCTGTGTGCTTTGGTCCTTTTGTGACTTACATCACATGGTCTCAGAGTGGGTCAAATAATCCTTTGCCCTTTATGGTCTTTAACAAATAAAGGACTATTCATGTAGGTATACAAATGTATGTATGTATCTGAACATTCACATACACCCATAAAAAAATGAACTGTGTATGAAAAAGTCCCTCATATTTATATGTTTTAAATGTCTTGGAAAACGGAACCACCTATTTTTATGTAAAGTGACCTAACTGCAGTTATGAATTCTAAGCTCCCTCAATTCATACTCATCTCAATGTTCAACTATCCCTTAACAGTATGTGTGAATGAAATTTCTTTTAATTAGTTACAATTGTGGCCCATTTCTTAAATTGGCTTCTATTGTAAGGATAAATATATTCAACAGCATAAATAAAAAATACAAAAATAATTTGTCTTTAAGAGAAAATATGAAATTCATATATAAACTGTAAATGTGAAGATAAAATTCTCCTAGAACCTTGGCATCATTTTAATAATTTGTACTGCTGAGAAAAATGCTTATTAATAATGGATTAAACAGTTGTAGCTAGCCATTTAAATTGGCAGTTGATTAAAAAAGGACCTAAAATTTCAATCTTACAGTACCACACAAAACCCAACATTTTCACTTATAAAATAAAATGAAAGCTAAACCTTCAACTGCTTGGTTCAACCAATACCTGCAGGACATAAAATCATATCGATAGTATATACGTGCAAACACACACACACATAACTCAAATAAAGAAAAACAAACATTCAGTTGAAAGAAGATAGTCAAATTACACAGCAGTCCTGAGAAGGGGGAGAAAGTCTAGTCTTTCTCACATTTTTTGTAGCATTCAAAACCCCAAACACAATAAATTCAGACTCATTTACTCAAGTATTGTACAGTTATATTTATGGATAAGGGTGAAAGTCAATAGGGATACTTATCATCTCAGTGCTGTGCTTACAAGCTATTTCTGTAACCTCGTAGACAGACACACATTCAGCTGGAATGCAGACTTTAAGTGTCTGATAAGCTAATAAATATCTTTCCCAATAGTAAACTTATAATATTTTAGCTTGATAAAATTATGTTTAAAATATTTAGGTGCAGATTCCAGATGATGAAATACACATATTTTTTAAGTACATATATATGTGTTTATTACATTTGAAAGAATACTTAATAAAAGCCAGTAAACTTAAGACAGCACAAGTGATAAATGATTTATAGTGCTTCAATTTAAAAGCTAACATAAATTGAAGAATAAAATGATTGAATTTAGGGAAGCAATAACTTACGGAGTTTATAAGGATTCTTATAAACAGTAAAATTTTTTATATAATTCAATAATTACTAGTATTAGTCACCTAATAAAAATTTTAAAGTACATAATGTGATAAAACAAAATAAACACACTGATTAAAGGTGAAAATACCACTTTTCAGTCATTTTAAAACGATGTTCTTTAAAAAATAACAACACTAGATGACTAAGCACATAAGAAAAATGTACAGGGCAACTCATTTATAGTAATTCAACCTTCATCTTCTGATTTAGCTACTGTATAAAATCTATTATAAGTTCAATTTGATAGTGAACTGTAGCCATCTACTGGAAATGAACAGTTAAAGCAAATGCTTAATATCATGTTTCTCTCTAAGAAACCAGTATTCTTTGTGCTTAATTTAGTGAACCAGAAAAATGAACAATACTAGATGCAGTAAGATAAAACTTACTACATGGCCTCAATATCTCAAACCTGTACAGATACATGATTTAGTAGTTTTATGTTATTTTTAATATAATTTTCTATGTATAAATATATTTCTATCATAAGAGACTTTCTTGGTCTGTTAACCTATTAAATCATATAGCTATGCAAACTCCAAAATTGTTACTAAAAATTTTAAGTCAAATTACCCAGCATGTGCCTTTAGTTACCAAATTATAAACTAGATGTATGATCAGTTTTTGTACTATATTTCACTCAGTTTGGCATTAAAAGAATTTTCATAAAAATGAAAATTAAAATTAAAAAAACAATTATCTAGCCAAAACATGGCTTTATTTTTCTGTGAAAGAGACCATTTAAAAGAGCAATACTGTTTAAACACCAGCTGCTGCCATATTACTGCATGATCAGATGAGAGGGAAGACAGGACACCAATCGCACGACTTGTAAATAATGTCCTTCTGGATTGGCAGGAAGTAAAAACTGGATTCTTGCTGACACTTCCTCAAACATTCCTTCAATATCAATGACTGAATGCTATCTCTACCAATTTCCTTTTTCAAGTATAAATGCTCAATATCAGAACTGGTCCTTGAATTATCAAGACCTAACATAACCACTGCAATGCAATGACCTAATTTCAATTACTGTTAATGATACTTAAAAGTCAGTAACTGAGATTGGTTAAAATTATTTCAACAGATAAAAATTTCATCAAATAAAAAGAATTTAGCATGTATTAGATGAACAATGTACTAGTATGTTCACAACAGAACATAAATCAACAAAGTAGTTTCAAATTTTTTCAAAAAAATTAAGAAGCTATAATAGCTGTTTTGCTTCTTTAAAATAGCATATGACATTTAACTAAATTATTATAGGGAAGTACATCATTATATTAGTTTGATAATAACCTGATACTTGAAATAATTAACACATGAATTATATGAGAATTATTTTTCAAACTTGTTAGACTGCATTATGAATACTCTAGAAAGACATTACTGAAACTGAAATGAATCACTATGAATCAATATATGATGGCAAAATCCATTTAATTTCTAAAATCCACTGTCCATACACTAACATTTTGAGTACAAAACATTCAATTTTTATAGCTAGTAATACTTCACAATAGTTTGAAAATAAATTCATACTTTGATGGGGGAAAATTCTCTTAATCTTATAAAACAAGAATATTAAAAAGGCCCAGTATTTTCAAGATGTTTAAACATAATAAATTCCTATTTCTAATTTCAAATGGCAAGCGGTACGTTTAATAGCTACAGTAGTCTTGTCACTCCAAAGACAGAAAACAGAGGCTCTGCCTCTTAAATAAACTTTT